>NC_136489.1:61624874-61727374 GCF_053919585.1 Euprymna scolopes | reverse complement strand
GTTTCTTAGAATGTTGTATTCAAACAAAGATAAAATGTCTAATCATGTAATTTTTTTATTATATTTTTCTGTAAACGAATTATAACAAAAGTACGCGATAGGTTGATAAACTCAAATAAATGAATTATTAATAGCCACATCCACAATTCTTTGACATAATTTTTAACAACCTTTTGTCCGCAAGAGAAGTCCATTGCTCCATCTGAAAAGGAGTTATATTTATGGCGACATCAAATAAATATTTTAAACAGAAGGGCAGTTAAAACTACACATGCTAAAAATACACAAAATAGTATATATGAATAGGAATTACTAAGAAAAAACATTTAAAGGTGTATAAAAATATGAAAAGAACTTTATAATTTTTTAAAAATATTTACTTAAAATCTAACACTAAATAATGATTTAAATTTCACTTAAAATATAAATAAAGTATGGTAAATAAAGAACAACAAAGGAACACAAGAGTAAGAGAAACAAAGAATAAAAATTAGAAAGGTAACTCAACTAAAATGTTTGGAATGAAAATTCATCAGTACAAAACGTGTACCCAAAGTAAAATTAACGAGTTTTTATCAACTACATGCAGAATAAACAAGACGAAATATGTCGAATCCCGTTATGAGTCAGAAAATACTCTGATGGTGAAATATATTTATATATATATATATATATATATATATATATATATATATATATAACTACTTCATTTACTCACATAAAATTAATATACGAAAGTATAAATTGATGCGTAAACTTTAAGTATTTACTTCAAAAGTGCTCAATACTAAGGTAGAGCTAGTAAGAAAGTTATAAAATATATATGGCGATTAAGCTACACTGACTATTCCGCGTTTCATCCGAACTAGGACTCTTCAGTCTGACGAATCCTAGAGTGGATGAAACGCGGAATATTCAGTGTAGTATAATCGTCATATATATTATACTAGCAGGGGTACCCGGCGCTGCTCGGATGTTTTGAGGTGTGTGCGGTTTTGAGTAAATCAAAACAAAAAAATAAAAAAAAATCGTTGCCCGGGGTGTTTGTTTCCGGGGTGGGGATTGTTTAATAAATAAAAAGTGATGTTAGGAAAGTAGGAAGGATCAAACCCGGAGTATTGGGGCGAAGTTGGAAAATTAAGTGTGAAAAAAAAAACATGCAATGTTAACAACTCGGCCACCAAGAAAATCCATTTTAGGTGTTTATGAAAAAAAAAAAGACTACGGTAGATCAGCGCGAATGTGAAAATATAATGTGAATTGTCCGGCATGCTAACCACTATGCCACGGAGCACTGCAACTGAGTTTAGTGATTTTAAGTAATTTAACATGAAAGAAGTGAACGGTTGTATTAAATTAATTTTTACTAGAAAAAGGTACACATTCTATAATGAAAAAGATTAGAAACTTCCCATAAGAATTTCCTATCAGAGTTTTAAAACATTGACCTGACAGGAATATGGGTGGAGTGTGGACAATACTTATGAGACTGCCATGCTGATAATTCACAGCAAAAAATAACTATAAATAATAGAAGGGAGAATTGGCTTTCCTATTTGTATAAAGCTCTTGGATACACAATGTTTGATGTTCTACCCTCTGGTGCTAATATATATATATATATATATATATATATATATATATATATATATATATAGAGAGAGAGAGAGAGAGAGAGAGATTGTGTGGGGAACCTACCCGTGAACATCCTACATAAAACTGTCCGTGACTAAAGCAAGAAGAAGCTAAGTTCAGACCAACCACTGCCAAGGTTTGTCCTTGCGACTTATTTATTGTCATGGCAAAACATAATTTTATTGGGAACTGAAGCCTTTTAAATGGAATTGTTGAATCTGATGGAATAATTGGTATTCTAGGAAGAAATGTCAATTCGCCTGTAGGTACACCAGTCAATATGACTGCTTCTATCACATGAGGTTGCATTCGTGTTACACATAATCTTGTTCCATTGCATAGTCGTGGAGCATCAAGGTTTCTGAGTAACACAATTGGACATCCAGATTTCAGTTTTAATTTGTGTGTTGGCATACCAGATAATTGCAAGGAATTTAAAAATTCTGTAGGGTACTGTACAGCATGGTCATTATCTACAGTAGAATCTAGAGAAGTGTAAATTTGTTCCTCACCTGGAATTTCATCAAGCAGTTGGTCATAGATGATGTGTACCATATCATTTCTTGGAGCTAAAATTGCTCTTTCTGTTAGCCATTGAGGATTAGTATAATTTGCAGCTATATTTGGGTAAACGTTGTTACAAAGTTCTGCGAGTGAGGAAACAATTGATCCAATACTTGAAGTAATTTCAATTTTACCATGTTTGTCTGTTGGAATTTTGCCATCTCCAATTTGTAGAAGTATGGAAGCAAATTTATCAGCCAATGGGTCACTATTAAGATGGACACGCATTTTTGTAGATAAGGTTACAGTCTTGATGTACTTCAACAAATATGACAATTTAATGCAAGCATCGAGCTCATCAGCTGGACTTCCACGTGGAACAATAGGAAGCGTTTGTCGGAAGTCACCAGATAATAAAAGTGTGATGCCACCCATGACAACATCACGTGACTTGAGATCACGCAATGTTTTATCTAGAGCTTCAAATGCTTTTTTTATGTGCCATTGAACATTCATCCCATATGATCAAGGAACAACTCTGTAAAATTTTAGCTGAATCTGATCCTCGTTCTATATGGCAAATTGGAATAGAATCTGTTATTAATGATAATGGCAATTTGAATGTGGAGTGAGCTGTTCTACCACCAGGAAGAAGGGTTGCTGCAATACCTGATGATGCCACAGCTACAGCTATTTTTCCTTCTGACCTTACTTTTGCAAGAATTAACTTGGTGACAAATGTCTTTCCTGTTCCTCCTGGTGCATCAAGGAATATAAAGCCACCTTGCTGATCTTCAACAGTATTAACTACAGTTCGAAAAACATGAATTTGCTCACTATTTAGTTTTGCAATACCGTCCCGAACAATTGATGCTTGCTCATGTGGTTGATAGCTAAGTTCACGTGTCCAAGCAGTAACAATAGGATGTGTATTAGATCTATCAGGTGAGGTAAGACCCAAATCTGTCAGTGTTTTACCATTCATCTTATATGTAATATCTTCAATATGAACCAGAGCAGTATTGAAGATTTTATCTGTAAAAGTTATACCAGCCCCAGGATGTTTATTGCGTTCCCTAAGGAAATCTTCACTTAATGCTTCTTTGTGTGTATGCCAAAGTCGTGTTGGATAAGATACTGCACAGGTAGTTAACATGATAGCAAACAAATGTCTCAAATTATGTGCCAAGGCAGATGTAGATTCTTCCTGTAATGTAGCATCCCAGTGGTTATCATCATCAAGCAGTCCATGTGCAGCACATGCATCTCTGCATGTATTTATAATTTGACCATTAATATTTTTTAGATCATTAAAGTTCTGATGCAAATACATGATACATGATGTAGAAGCAGTCTCAAACAGAAGCATTCAAAATGATTTGGATGCACAGTGTATACCCTGCCCAAAACTTCAGTTTTTTTAACACACGGGTAGCCTTGAACTGGCCTACCCTGTAAGCGTCGCTTGAATATTTTATTATGAGTGTCCCATCTATAATAACCGGGAATTTCAGCATACAGAAGTGTATGTGCGAAAGCGTCTGTTTTACACAAATTGAAAAACGCTGTTAAAGTAGTTGGAGGTGGATGTGCAACTCTATCAGCTGCGTTTTTTTCAGTGAAGTAAACCCGCTGTCCATTTTCTAGATGCACTGCGAGGTGAATAACTGTGTGATGATGCGCATGTATGTGGAAGTTAAGTATTCTCCAAATGGCTTCATTAGTGGAAATATAACGGGCGGTTTCATATCTCTTAACTTCATCATGAGCATTATTTTCCAATGTGAAGACAGCTTGATCACTGCCTTTATTTACATATTTACAAATGTACTTAATTGATTTTACACTATTGCAATATTCGACATTGATATGTGCATTAAAAATCTTACAAAGGGGTTTATTGTATGGTACAACCCATCGGTTGTCTACATGAAACGTTGCATTCCCAGGGAGGGTAACTGCTGTTTCAAAGCCTCCAGCATCACTAGGCAATCGTCGATATAATGGGTAACCATTTTGATCTGACCGAGTTTCATTAAAAAATTTCTTTGGATATCTCTTAGAGCATTTTCCTTCTTTGAGACATGGTGCAGAGCTGTTTAATGTTCCACATGGTCCATGAATCATGTTGTGTCTAATGATATCATGTAAAACTGGATCTGTTACAAGATCAGGAATTTCTGCACTGATAACAGAGTCTATGTCAGAGGATCTCATTTTTTGCTGAAGCCAAACCAGACAATGAGCATGTGGCAATCCTCTTTTCTGCCACTCAACAGTGTACATATATGCTACAACCACTCCGAAAATATTTCCTTTTGTAAGTAAATCCATAAGGGCACGTAGCTTTAGATGAAAAACTCTTGCTATGAGGTCATGCCGATCATGTGGTTGTTGATATGGAAGGAGTTCATTCACAATCTCTGGCCATTTAGGATTGGAGGTAAAAGTTATAAATAAATCAGCAGTTCCATGTTTTCTCACATAGACCAATGCATCTTGTGTGCGTTCATGCATATATCGTGCCCCCCCAGTAAATGTTGCTGGTAGTATGGTCAAACGGCCCACATTTTCAATGTTGCCGTCAATATTTACAGAATCTCTTAAGTGAATGTAATCAGCAACTCTTAGCTCCCTCTGATGAGTTTTAATGTAGATAAACCTCTCATGCTCTATTTTAGCATACATGTCAACTATGTATTGTTGGAATAGGTTCCTACATTTAATTAGAATATTAAAACTGTCGTCACGGACCATAATTCGGAATGCGTAGAAAGCATTAGCTGATATTTTTTCCTATTACTAACTCTTTATTTTGAGGATTTCTCTGCCATACAAAGAAATTATAACCTTCTTGACCTGCCCAATGAATGATTGGGTACTGTAAAGCATCATATGCCCAATGTGTTACAGCAATACGCTGTAGTTGATGGTTTCTGCGATGCAAGATGATATCTCGCTGATGAAATTCTTGACCGACTATTACAACAGCAACCTCAGGTGCATCTGGAACATTGAAACAACGTTTATGTTCTTGTCTTGGAGTTTTATCAGCATGTATAACTATTTGAAATCATCACATGGAGCATGCTCCACAGCCATCTTGAAGTTTTTGATAAAGTTATTTTCTCGGTGAAGCATATTTTGCAAATCAAGAACAATGTCAAACTTTGTTTTGGGAGCATAATTACATCTTGTCGTAGCTTCTTGCTGATCATCATCCATGAAATATATTTGAAGATACTGTGGATTTCCAGTATCAATGGGAAGCAAAGAACCAAGTCTATGAGAAATCTGCCCACAAACTTTAAATGTCAGCATGTAGGCTCCTTCACGTATTTGTTCAGCACCGAAGCTTGTCATACTGAAGCAGTTATTGTAACTCCGGATGTTGTTCAAGAAATGTGTTGAGTTAATTGAATTGTTATCAATAAGTGAGCGTAATGGTTCAGGAGGTATACCTAAATCTGGAAGAATAACTTTTCCACCAGAACAACAGATACCTGGTGATTCCCGATTCCATTTCTTTGCTTTGCATTGTCTGCAAGGTGTCCCATCACTCAATGTGCCAATTTGAACATCTGAGCTTAATTGATAAGTACGTGTAGCCTCATATGTGCGTCCTTCGTGCAACCAGAAAGATGATTTAGGAGCAGTTGTGCGTAATGTGTGCCTCGGCATTGCTTCTAATATAGCCTGTCTGTTTTGCGCAACCCTAAGTTCCACATATGTGTTTATATCCGTAGGTTGTGACTGGTCCGCCTCATATAAGTCTGGGTCAAAAGTAACTTGATGTGACCCATAGTCCTGATTTGCATTTTCGTTCAAGGAAGTACCAGAAGTGTCTTCCTGAGACTGTTCATAATGTTCGCATTGTCGACTTCTTTTTCTGGTTGCTATTGTATTACGACTAAGGGAAGTTTTTTTGGTGGCATATTTTATAAAAGATTGTAATGTGTAAAAAGTGAAAAATTGTTATATACTCAACTAATGAGCTCTATGGTCTTGATTTTTGACTTTTGATGTTTGATTGCCTTTTCAACTGAAAAAGAAGAAACTGACAGAATTAAGTTTATGTGTTTATTGCCCCCCCTCTTCTACCGACGAAAGAAATAAATTCAACGTTTCCATTAATGAACGAAATGTATGAGTCTACCACATTATGAATCGATGTAGATAATATATGAGGGGAGTAAAGTTTATGTAAATGCAAACATCGGACTGTATTTTGCAAACGAAATACACCGGTAATGATGTATATTTATTTGTTATTTATTGCGGACAAAAAGTGGAAATAATCATAGTTCTTGTAGTGGTCAATTTTTGTGAAAAAAAAACATTGCTGTGGATGTTTCCAATACCCCGGTTTTGGGGAAGTTATAATCGGGCCCCCCGGCAAACAGAAGGGCACAAATATGTAAACTGTGCCAAACTGGGCGGGCAGAAATGAGGGACTTAGTTGTGCAAGCCGATTTATCCTAAATTTTTTGTAGGTTTCCTATGAGTTTTCTATTGTATTCGAAAGAGTAAGGATTAAACTTAATGTGCCAAAGGGGAAAAAAAGTATTTGTACACGTGAAAAATAAAGTTTTCTGGGTCTATTTCCGAGTTAATTAGTAAAGTGAAGTGCTAGCAGTATCAGAATTTTTGTAGGAATTTTTGACACCCCTAACACGAAACTGCGAATACAATATAAAAATCTCGTAATTTCTCTGTAAAAAGTGGGTTATTTATTTTCTTTATGGATTATACTTTCAAAACAAACTATTGCAGTTGTTTTAAAAGTAATAGAATTTTTTTTAAACAGTAATGAATGTTCCGAACTCAATATTTTTCAATTTTTAAACTTTAAAAATCTATCCAAATTTTTCTAATGATTGTATTTTTACGATATTTTCAGGGTCAATGTGAAATTTTATTCAATAAACCGAATATAATATTTTAGACAAACGTTTTTGTTAAAATTCACGCCCCCCCCAAGTGTCACCCATTTTGAAATGTCTATTAAAAAGTAAATAATTAATTTATGTCGCACAAATTAAAGAGAAAGGGTCAATAAATAATATATTCAAATTTAAAACAAAAAAAATCGCTTTTTTAGAAATTTACCTGTAAAGTCCGAAGTTTAAAACCTTATTTTATAAGAACACATTGTTTTTTTGTCTTTTTTTTGTCTTTTTATTTAATGAAACCTTGGTCCTTGCTCCTTTAATTGAAAAAATAATTAGGGCTTGAATTACATTTTTCGAGGAGTTATAAGCTTGAAAAGACAGGGGGTCAAATAATTCACGCCTCTTATTTTGAAATGTCTATTAAAAAGTAAATAATTAATTATATCGGGGAGTTTTATATATCACAAATTGAAGAGAAAAGGTCAATAAATAATATATTCAAATTTAAAACAAAAAAAAATCGCTTTTTTAGAAATTTACCTGTAAAGTCCGAAGTTTAAAACCTTTTTTTTTTTTAAAACACATTTTTTTTTTGTTTTTTTTTAATAAAACATTGGTCCTTGCTCCTTTAATTGAAAAAAAACATTAGGGCTTGAATTACATTTTTCGAGGAGTTATAAGCTTGGAAAGATGGGGTGGAATTATTCACTATTTTCACGAAATTTCTGACACTGCTAGCACAACACATAGCTTCACTATATCTCACTACCTATAACAAATGGTTACATTTCCAACCCGTTTCTCTGATCAGCAAGAAGAACGCGCATAATTTCTAGATCTGATTCTAACATCAGTTCCCGATGATTGTATAACAAATGCTGACAGCCCACTCGGGAACGTCGACCATGCAGTGATAATGGTCGAAATCGCCCTAAAATCTGGAGTCCAAACTGAAGAGCCAGTGCTCAAAACAACGAGATATTATACAAAGGCTGACTGGGAAGCAATCAGTGATGCGGCATGGGGAAATATTTTTCTCTCCCTGCTGAACAGTGCCCAAATGAGACCACTGAATTGTTCAAAACAGCAATTGAAGCACATATTCCCATGCGGAAATCCTATAGCAATCCCCACCCTCACCAATAGTTTACTTCTTCCTGCGCAACTGGCATTGCTCAAAAGCAGCATGCATACCGTAGATTTAACCAACATAAGTCCAGTTTATCAGACAGAAGTATATAGAAGCTAGAAGTAGCGTTAAGAAAGAAATAGCAACAGCCAAGAAGACATTTATTGAAGCCACTATAAAACGCATCGAAGCACACAAATTAGGAACTCGTGACTTCTGGAAAATCTACAGCAGTGTAGTAAATAATGGGCAATCAACAATTCCCCCACTAATCAACAATCACGGGGTGGTTTGCTCAGCAACTGACAATGCTAATATGCTTGCCAGTCTGTTTACCTCAAACTCCACACTGGAACCTTCCAACCACCCCCTGCCTTACTTTCCTCTGCGGACAGGCGCGACGCTAGACGACCAAAAATCACCCCTACTAAGGTGCATGCTATCACAAAAAAGCGTGATACTTCAAAAGGATGTGAACCCGATATCATCCCAGCTGTGCTATGAAAAATGTGTTCAGCCGAAGTTGCTCCAGTTCTCTCCAAACTCTACAACAAATGCCTTACTGAATCTTGCCTTACGAGCTGTTAGAAAACTGCTTCTGTTGTACCAGTATTCCTGTATTCGGGCGAAAGAACTGACGCATCAAATTATCACCCCATTAGCCTCCTCCCACTTTTCGCCAAAATATTAGAGACCATAATTAACCATGCTCTTGTCCGTCACCTTACAGATTCTAAACCTCTTACTGACCAATACTATGGATTTAGACAAAACCGTTTCACAGCAGACATTTTCACTGTAATCTCTGAACGAATATGCCACTCACTAGACAAAGCGTGGGATGGCATAGCGGTTGTTCTAGGTATGCCTAAGGCTTTTGACAGCGTATGGCATGAGGGTATCCTCAGTAAAATTAGATCATACGGTATAACTAGTAGAATACTTAACATAATTAAATCCTTCTTAGATAAGATAAGCATCCAGGCTGTCCTCGACGGTCGTACATCTAAACAATATGATATAAATGCAGGAGTGCATCAGGGCTCTATCCTTGGACATCTATTGTTCCTAATATTTATTAATGACCTCCTCAACAAAATTGCCTCTGAGATGGGCATATATGCTGATAGCACCACACTCTATAACAAGCATGACAGGAAAACAAATGGACACATATCTAAGCAATGAAAAAACACTAGATGAATACCTGCAATCTGTAGCGGAATGGGGACAAAATGGATGGTCACTTTCAATGCTGCCAAAACTAAACTAGTTTCCTTCAATAATTTCAAAAGACCTTCTCTGTCACCAATAGCAATAGACAGTGACTCTTTATCTGAGAGTACATCGTTCAAACTGTTTGGCCTAACGTTTACAGAAAACATGAATTTGAACTATTACATTGGAAGCATTGCCGGGGTTGCTGCGAAGAAGGTAGGCTCTCTCTACTGTGCTAGAAAACTACTAACACCCGAAAGTATCATGCACCTCTATAAGGCCACCATTCGCCCATGTATGGAGTATTGCTGTCACATTTGGCCAGGTGCATCTGCTACTAGTCTCTCGCTCCTAGACAAGGTTCAAAAGAGAGTCGCCAATCTTATAGGCGCTGAACAGGCATCTTAGCTTCAGCCTCTGTCCCATCGACGAAACGTTGCATCCCTCTGCCTATTCTACAAGTATTGTAATGGGGAATGCTCGGGCGAACTGCCGCAACTTGTGCCCCTACGACGTCGACACCCTCGACAAACCCGAAAGACAGCTAAATCCCACGTCCACACAGTAGAGATCACTAGATGTCATGTTTACCCTTGCATATTTTGATAAAAAAAAAAACTTAGAACAAGAGTAAATCATTCCGCAGGGATGTTACAAGCTTTAGTTGTCAGAGAATAATATCAGTTAATTTCCAATTCACTAATTGCTAATTATTTTTTTTTTATAACTGCTAGTTTATTGTAAAGTTGTTATTTGTGTCATACACCCACATAGTTTCCTTCCCGATATGGGTAGGCTTCTAACACTGTTTCTTTTTCATTTTCGTATGGTCTATGATCGTTTTCTTTTTTGCATTTTTCGTTTTAATATCCTGAAGATGTCCTCTGCAATAAGGACGAAATGTTGATCACTTCATAAATTCATTCCGTTTTTCTTTTTCAAATCAATATAACGTCAACCGTCGCTGGAAGTTTTATTTTATTTTTACACACACACACACACACATACACACGCACACACACGCACACACACATATATATATATATATATATATATATATATATATATATATATATATATATATATAATATATAGGGGGCAAAGAAACGAGTTTAATAAATCCCCGAGCAAGTCCCGGGATAACATGAATTTCTTTTGACGAGAAGGAGATGGCTTATGTGAAATAATCGAGAGTGATGTTGTAATGATTTTGAAAGTCAGCTGAGTTGATGATCCTAAAATAATCCATTATATATGCTTTAGTGCAAGCTTTTTTTTTCGATTAGCAATTATTGGCAGATTTCAAGGTAGAAGGCGGACAAGAGCAACATGGGTTGCCCAGTTTAATTCCTGTTTGTTGCTTCTTACATATCTGCAAACTTAAGGTGATTCGCCTACATTATTAGCAACGCACTGGCAATTGAATTCATAAAAAAAAAACTTGGATTTGTATGCTGTAGTGTAAACTAACTTTGTGAACAAGAAAAATACAGATATCACACCAAAACCCAAACGTAAAAAACTGACGGAAAAAATGTGTAAAAGAGTCAATCAAACGCATGGAGTATCAGCTTTAAGATTAAAAATATATTTTAAATTCTTAATTTGTTAAACAAGCTATCATAGCCTTTTCTGTATCTGTTTACCAAACTTGAAACATCAAACGGCCCTAGTTGTCTCCCTTTAACATTTGTTTTCTATAATTTTCAACTAATTTTTGGAAAATTATTAAAGCGATGGAGTATCTCCCTTCTTAGCTAGGATTGCCCAATTATCGATAATCACAATAAATTAGAACGAAAGAGAATAATAAAATATTAAACAATAAAAAGTAGAATGAGATGCCTTACCTTGAATAATGTATGAGGATTTATTAAATATAAGGTAATGTCAGTCTTTATTTCGCTTTTTAATACAATAATAACCTAAAACTGGTCTAAAATCTAAGTAATAGTATAGCTGATATTTTGTAAACATTGAAACAGTATACGGCGTACACGAAACTAACATAACCGTAGCGTTTTAGCAAGGTTTTTCATGCCATATTTAAAATTAAAAAAAAGATTTTAAAAAATTATTTTAAAAAAATAATTATGTTAAATAAAAAAATTTAGAAATCTAATTTAAGAATTCAACGAATAGTATTAAGTATTATTAAAGGATATTAAATTGCTACGTGTTCAAATGACAGATTCTAAAATAATGATACGAAAATTATGCGATAGCAATATTTAAATAAGCTCTTGAAAAAGCTTCGTCCATGATAAATGTTTTCGCGAAAAGTGTCCGTGAATTCTTTTGATATATTATTTTTAAAGCGCCATGCACGTTTTGTACCGTTCTAAAGGTATATATATATATATATATATATATATATATATATATATATATATATATATATATATATATATATATATATATATATATATATATATATATATATATATATATATATATATATATATATATATAAAGTAAACATGTGTATTATTGTTTGAGGACATTTTTAACCTGTATACTTGACGAATTTTTTATCTACATATTTTTTTTTTACACAGAGGTCACCACTTATCAAGGCCCGGAAGCCACTCAGGGATAAGGGTTATTGCAAGTACATTACGTTAGTGAGGAGATTTGATGAAGTGTTTACTTAAGGGGGCGGTTCATTAGGAATGTGTTAACATTAGACTTGAAGACATCCAAGTTGTAGTCCGGAGGGAAGCAGGCAGACGGAACAGAGTTCCACAGGCGTGCAGTTCTAAGAAAGAAGCTTTGTTCATGAAATCCGCGTTTTGATTTAGGCACAGATATAGAGTGGGGGAAATTTTTCACAGTAGATTCAGCTAGACGGGTGTTTTTCGTGAAAGATTGGCGAGGAGGGACCAGGGATTGGAGTTCAGACGAGCACCTGCCATGAAAATAACGATAAAACAAGGATAGGCTTGCAACGTCTCTTCTGTGGGAGAGGGGTTGCAGGGTAGAGAAAATGGCACACCCCCCCACTAAACCACGAAGTCTATTTTGTACTCTGTCAAAGCATTATAGGCTGTTTTTGGCAGCTCCTGCCCAGATATGGCAACATTATTCCATCCTAGGCCGTACTTGGCTTTTATATAGATAGAGAATTGCATCAGTAGTGAGATATCTTCTGGAGCGGTAGAAGGATCCCACCATCTTTCCAGCGACCTTGGCAACAGACTTGATGTACGTGTTCCATTTCAGATCAGGAGTAAAGGTCAACCCCAGATGCTTGTCAAAACACGGGACATCACCCAGACGAGAGCCATCCATCACAATTGATGCCAGCTGGGGATCAGAGCGTTGATGATGTAAGAATAGGAGTTTGGTTTTGGATGCATTAAAGGTAACTAGCCACATCTTCCCCCACCGAACCTCGCGCTCGAGATCAGAGGAGAGAGAATCAGAGAGAACTTCGTCATTTACAGCCTTTGATGTGTTGCCATAGATGGTCGTGTCATCAGCATAGATGTCAACGAATGATTTAAGTATGTGTTTAGGGAGGTCATTGATGTAGATCAGGAAGAGAGTTGGGCCCAGGATTGACCCCTGAGGGACTCCAGCATTTATATTGCAGGCCTCCGGTTTTTGACCATCTACCACTTCTCTTATGAGCCTATCGGAGAGAAATGATTTAATGATTTAGAAAACATTTCCAGTTATACCGTAGCTGGAAATCTTGTGAAGTAGACCCTTATGCCATACTTTGTCAAAGGCCCTTGATATGTCAAGAGCAATTGCCCTAGAAAGGAAGCCTTTGTCAAGAGATTCACTAATCCTGTGGGATATAACCGTCAGCACATCTGCGGTAGATGTTGCAGAGCGGAAACCATATTGTGTGTCACTAAGAAGGTTATTCCTGCTGAGGTTGTTGACTATTTTTCTATTTAATAATGATTCCAGCAACTTACTCATAACACAGAGAAGACATATTGGTCTGTACTGAGATGGAGATGACTTATCACCTGAATTCTTAAATATTGTATATATTGCCACCTGCCAAATAAATAGGCGATTGGAATTTTTTTCTTCCTCGGTTTTCCTCAAAAAATGTGCTAATTGCTTAAAATTGGAAAATTAATTTTTGGGGACAGCGTATTTTTATATGTTTGTCAATTGTTCTACATGCTTTGAAACACCATTTTTACCGATTGATGTAATCTGGACAAAAGATATTTGTACGTTAATAACTATCTCCATGTTTTTTATCTAGATCTCAGTTATTTTTCAATTTTTTACTCATGGGATGTGAAATGTTAAGAATAACCTGATATCCGCAGTTTGTTTCCGCTTTTTTTTAGTCCATTGAAAAAAATCTATGTTACGTTTAATACAAAAGAATGTTTATTTACGTGTGGTAATATAAACACCAAACATTTAAATTCGGTATGTTCCTAATTTAAAAAAAATGGCATTCAATAAATGAATAAATAACACCTAGTAGAGTAAGAATAGTTCAACCAATGTGACAACTATACATTCTGTATTTGTTATTAAACTCTGAAATAAAACTAAAGTATTGTATCTCGAAATATTTCCATATGTGGAGCACATGTTGAAGCAAGTGAAGAATGGACTTATTAAATTCTAATACGCGCAAACATTGGTCAAATGTAGCATTTATTAATCAGTTATGTTTTCTCTACGTAAATAATTGTTTTCAAACTTCTTACATTATTAGATATATTGGAGTCTAACATACCATATTCATATAGCGTATTAAACTGTTGCGTTCGTGGCGAAGTGTAAAAGAAGTAATTATTAATTTACTAAGAGAAATGACGTAACCTAAATTATTATAGATATTTTATTGCTACGAATGAACAATCATTCTACACAGGAATCTAAATAGAATTATATGGATAGTATTCAAGTTGGATTAATCGTATTTTATCGATATTATAATCTTGTTTTCTCTTACAAATACATGAGTACATGTATGTTAAACATTGTATCAATTAATGTTTTTTATTAAATAGACTAAAACACATGTGCAACTGAGATTAAAGCATTATATATAAAGTTTGACATAATAATGTGTATTTTTACGAATTAGATAAGGGTATGAGTGAACAAATTTCCGAAGAATAATGAACTAGAATTGTAATGTAATACAACACACTGAACAATACCAACTCTACTTAACCTCGAAACCAACAACACTAGGAAACACTTTGAACCATAGTGTAATATATGTTCCATCACCTCGCTCTCCCCTCAGTAAGTGGAGAAGACAGCTCTCATGACTGAAAGAATTTCTGACTATATTGATGAAGGGGTGTAATACCATATCTATTAGGTTTCTACGTCTGCTTGTTGGGCATGATAGCTCTGCTACTATGGGCCTGAATGAGAGGTCATTGGGGTTTGTGGTGCTTATGTACTCCGACTTTTGTATGTTGATTGCATGTCTTACTTGGTTAGATTTGTGTATTTTGGGTAGTCCATAGAAGATGTTTGTTTTTGTTGTGAAGTTTGTAAGGGAGTATTTTTCTTTTTTTTTTTTGTTAATGTACAGTTGTATGTTGTGCAGAGTTTTGTTATTTTAGATATGGGTGTGTCGTCTCTGTTAGAGCTAATTCGTTTGTAATAATTTTCGTTCCCTAGTGATTTTAAATTATATATATATATATATATATATATATAATATATTTATATATATATATGATATATATATAATATATTTAAATATATATATATATATGCGCGTGTGTATTTCCGCTTGTGTGTGTGTGTTAGTGTGTTTGTGAGAAAAATATTTAAATAACTGTTCATCAGTAAAAGGATATATCGATGTGTTTCCCTCCGATCAAATAACCACTTCAGAAATAGGAGGTATTTATAATAATGGAGAATGCGGTAAAACACGCAAAATAAATTGCACAACATTAATATGCGTAAATGTAAGACTAAAAACAACATTATACCAAACGTGCGATGAAGTTCGAAAATAACGGAGTAAAAGATAAGCAAAAATAAAAATATTAACGATATGCAGAGAGATGAGTTACTGTAATTTAACTGTAATCCGAATTTTAATAACCTTGAAAGTTATATTGCATTTATTGCAAGATATCTGGCGAAAAATGAAATTATAGTCATAGTTCTTTATTACATTCTGATATTCTCGCACTTCCAATAAACTGGCAAATGGGAAGAAGAGAGGGGTGAAGCTGGTGAAGTTTTCCAAAGATATAACACTAAGTAAAAGTATTTCTACGCTAACCTAGTGTGTTAAAAAGATGGCTGTGGGTGAAGTGCGGGCATTTTCAGTCGTTGTTTTCCTTCATTGTTTTGATCTTGCCTCATCGCTTTATCTACGACGAACATTCATTTATTCAACCAATACAATTATTGTCCTTTTTTAACATAGGCATCGCCACTTATCAAGAAATTTCGTACATGCTGAAAATAATCCATTTGTTTAAGCATTAGAGATGAATTAATATTATTAAATTTTAGTATGTTTTTTTTTTATAATTTGTGAATGCAGCCGTTAGTTTTTTCGTTTGTTTGTTGATATAATTCTTATTTTCTGATATCTTCTTAAATCATCGCCATTTTTATCATTTATAAACAAACACACTTTTATTTTGGAAATAATGTACGTTTATGAATATATCCAGCATCAAATAATCTTTATACACTGTGAAATGTATTTTAAGTATGGCAAGAAAAAGGGAAAATATAACATAAAGGAAATATGTGGAAACAAGTCTCCACGTACTGTTATTTCAGATCATTTTTCCATATAATGACAAGTTTTAGTCCAACCTGACAGCAAGCGAGAGGTTTTAGATAAATATCAGATATTTTTAAATCCATATGCGAAACTTGGAAAACAAATTGTTATTATTAAAATAGTATTTTCCACCAACAATAAATCCTTAAAATTTACTACTACTAGAATATTTCGAAGATGCTGAAAAAAAAAACAGTAAAAACCCCAGGCAACGATTAATTTGAATGATATGAAAAAAATTGGTTTTAAATAGCCGGGAATCTCCTTTCTCTATTAATTTTACGTAAAAGAAACACCCAGTTTATAGACAAAATAGCAATAAAGTGGGTACAAATGTAACTTTAAATTAATAAAGTAAGGTTAATCCCCATTCGTATAAACAATAATGTGCGACCTTAACGGCAATTGTCACATAGCCCATGACACAATTCAGGTCATTCGCTTTCAATCATACATCAATTTGTTAAATTTGGAACAATCCCCGCCAAAATTTCGAACTTATAAATTGCCAAAAAATGTGGTATATATATATATATATATATATATATATATATATATATATATATATATATATATATATATATCGATCTCTCTAACTGTCTTTATATATGTATATATTATATATAATCTAACCTCTCTTTCTACCCCTCTCTCTCCATATATATGTATGCATGTATATATATATATATATATATATATATATATATATATATATATATATATATATATATATATATAACTTTCAAATATCTTCATCTTTGTGCGTATGGGTCGAAACTAAATGCAAATTTGCAGGATATTTTAAAAGTATAATGCTATTCTATATGGAACATTACATGACAGCTTCTATAAATACAAATGATATTTTCACTCATCAAATATGCCCAAATTCAACGAGATTTGTTCATACAGTGTCGTAGAAGGGCAGTTTAGCTTTGCTGTTTCTGTTGTCTCCCCTTTGGCCTTAACAGGCCCCTAATATATATATATATATATATATATATATATATATACGCACACACATACATATATATATATATGTGTGTGTGTGGCGAATAAGGTACACAATATAGTCCGCGTTGCATCCCCGCCATGATTCAGCAGGCTTATGCGAGAATTTTGTGGCTATCTAGCGTTTTCATATACGCGCCTTCTACTGAGATTTTAGTTAGCCAATCAGCTTTCTACCGCACCCTTCCTAATCAGCTTACGAGCAGGCACTTACAGGACAAATGCCCAGTTGATCTCGGGTTAAACCGTTCATTAGTGTGTGCTATTTTAGAGGGGAGCGTAGATATCTAGTGTCCTGACCTATTTTTAATATAGGTTAAATGTTCTTATATATATATATATATATATATATATATATATATATATATATATACATATATGTATATATATAGTGTTTGTGTTTGTGATTTATAGGTATGTTTATTTACTTATTTATTTTTCTTTTCTATTGTAATTATTAGTTTTAAAATGATTTTGTATCACTATCCTTGAGTAAATGTTATCCTGTGAACACAGTTGTTCGCTATTTCTCTCCTACAGTGCAATAGCTGTTGGGGTTTGACCTTTTAACTGTAGGTGCCTGGTTATTGGTTGATTAGGAAGGGTGCGGTGGAAACTAAAAAAACTCATTGGCTAACTAAAAACTCAATAGAAGTTCGGATATCAAAACGCGATACAGCCACACTATTCTCGCATAAGCATGTGAATACTGTCGTGGATGAAACGCGGAAAATTCTGTGTACATTTATGATCATATATATTTTATAACTTACTCCCTTACGTATTGATTACTGTTGAAGTAAATACTTAAAATTTACACTTTCGTATATTAATTATGTGATTATATAAATTATATATATATATATATATATATGTATGTGTGTGGGTTTGCCTTTTCTGTAATAATGAGCTAAAACATGTAACTTCAGGAAATCTAAAGATAGTAAAATAAATTTACTGTTTTGGGCGCAAATTAATTTATTAAGTTAGACCAATGTCCAAGGACCATATATCTAAAATTTCAAGTGGTTTGACTCAACATTGGCGGAGGAGTTTTGTAGAGTGCTCAAAGGTCGAACCGTTAGACTTTGACCCCTTACCAGCAAAATTTCTGGCCGAAAACGAATTACAAAGATGTTCCCAAATCTCAATAGCCTGTATACCAAATTTGAGTTTGTAGACTAAATATTTACAGAGTTATTTTGTAGGGAATTGCACACAAACATACATACAGACAGACATGCAGATAGCCACTTTCATTTTTATAGATATAAAGATATATATAATCACAAATAAAAAAATGATATATCTAAAACATATAATTAACATTGGCGTAGAAGATGTATGGTTGATCTTATATGCATACACGATAATGATAAATTCGAAAAAATACACATCTTGTATATCCAAAGACGTTAGAATTGAATTGTGAACATAGAGGAGAACGGGCTACATTTCTGAATGTTGATACAAAACTTGAGGATGGGATTTTTCTCTATAAAATATTCGATAAAAGACACTCTTTCCCCTTTCAAACAGTTCTTATTTTGTATAAATATAGTACCTGCCCCGTTTTTTATGTTTTATGGAAGAATTATGTTAGAGTTTTTGAAAATAGTTCGCGTTCCTTTAAAATTAATAGGTTTTATACCCCCAGTTTTTAGCCTAGGTATAAGCATAATATAACAAGGTGGGGATAAAATTATAATATTTGAACAGGTAAATAAATAATTTGTTTCTCATACTGACGCTTTTAAATCGTATAAAGTTAATCAAAATTTATTAAAAAGGAAATCAAAAAACTATATAAGAGGAGTATAAAATTAATTATATAAAATAAAATAATAAAAAATTGTATATATTTATGAATATGTTTATTTTATAAATTTTTAATTTTCAATAAATAAGAATATAGATATATAAAGTACCAATCATAGTAGGGGTTTATAAGTAGTCGAATAGATTAATCTTATCTTATAAATACAAGATTGATAAATTAAACTTATATACATATTGGATTTGGAAACAGATAGATCTCACATATAGGGCTTCATTTTTAAAACATGAATAGGATAGCCAAATTAATTCCAAATAGGAAACTAGATGGAATATCTGTTACATGTTTCGTTCTTAAGATTAAGATAGGTGGTGTTTGATCAGCACTGCTGAGGAGCCATGATTTGATATACTATTTTGTTTTTGAATCCCGAAAACAGTGTTTCATGGCAAACAACTGATGATCCCTTAAATTATTAGTAGTACTATGAATTCTAGAGAGCGCAAGTTAATGGATGACTTACTGAATAAATATTTTTCTAACGAAGGATAAAAAAAAATAAAATTAAATATGTTAATTTGTATACTTTTAAAGGTTTAAAAAAACTAACAAGATTATATATTTATATATATACATACTTATATAACTATATATATATATATATATGTATATATATGGGGGTTGTGTATGTATATATATATATATATATATATATATATAGTGTCTATGTGTGCATTTTTATGCCAATATATATATATATATAATATGATGATGTTTTTTTCAGAGAAAAGGTAACCTAATTATGTATAATGAGGTTAATACACGAATATTCAATACCAAAAGAGAACAAGGTATAAGATTTATTCGTTTTTACTTAAGCAATAATGTGCTGTTAGATATTAATTGTCATGTTTCAGCTTGCTTTTCGTTACTAGAGACCTTTGCAAATGATATAACTAAAACAACGCAAAGGTATCAATGAAAATATAGAGGCATATACGTCACCGTGAGTTTATTATCAGCTGGTTCCGGTGAAATCGTTAAAAAACGAACTGAATGAGATTTGGTTTATATAAACCAGACTAAAATGGTTTAGATTAAGGTTTCTGTTGAGCTATAGGAATAAAGTAGGGGTAAAAAGCGCTGATTGTGATAGTGAAAGACTGGAAAGAAACGGGTTATGTATGCAAGCGTGATGTCTACCTAAAATCATAAACATTATAATGCCTTTAGATTGTATACATCTTATGTCCCTCTTGCACATTCTTGTTCCACCACTAACAACACAACGCATCCCTGTAAAGAGATAAACACGAAAAAGAAGAGACATAACGAAGAAATAGAGAAAAGAAAAAAGAAAAAATATAAAGGGTATAGAGGGGAAAAGAAAAGAAAGTAAAAACGCACATCACAATGTATTACTGGTGTTTTTATACATTTCTATAAACTTGTTACCTGTATCTAATCTACGTCCACTTCACCCACTCTCAATCTCATCTACCGTAACAACGTGTGTTTCCTTATTTATTGCTTTATTATGATTAGTATTTTACTTATTTGCTATTTGTTGGTTTTAAAAAGTTTTAATTGTAATAATAATAATGGAAAAAAGAACAACGTTTATATAATTACTGAATCCTTCATGTTAAGGTAATTTTGTTTCATACAACTGCGATAATAATTATTAAAATCTAGAAGTTAATTGGAAATACATCGGCTAAATCCGTGACTATCCCATCTTTATCAATAAAATTTCTCCACATCCTCCAAATATTCAACTATTTTCCTCAACCAATCCACTTAAAGATTCGTACTTGGCATATGCATATATGTTATACCTCATTACATTCTCCATCAAACTTGGTTAATGATATTTACCCGTAATTAATCTTATATGCATGCGTGGTTTTGTCCAAGATTGGATTCTGATACTACTGAATTGTTATAAAATTTCGCCAAACAATAAGAGCCAAACAATAAAAGAACACGATTATAAATTGACCTTTATTTGACCATACTTGCTACTTTGTTGTTTTAATTAAAATAAAATACT
Organism: Euprymna scolopes; assembly: GCF_053919585.1. Classification (NCBI taxonomy): domain Eukaryota; kingdom Metazoa; phylum Mollusca; class Cephalopoda; order Sepiida; family Sepiolidae; genus Euprymna; species Euprymna scolopes. Next base: position 61,706,395 of record NC_136489.1, on the reverse strand, counting down.
TTTTTCTACTTTTTTATGCACTTTAATCATAAATTTAAAATCGCCATATCAAATCTATTTTTAACATCTCACAGTCACAAGGTACATCATGAATTTAAAAAGAAAATGATATGCACCGTTATATAATATAACAAACTTATCAACTTACTCTGTAATATGTTTGATTGAAATTGCTAATGATTATGCGACATATATAATTATATATATATATATATATATATATATATATATATATATATATATAAATATATATATATATATATACACATACATATATATATGTATATATACATATATATATATAATATATGCACCTATATGAGATGATTATGTATATCTGTATATATATATATAGGAATAATTATTTATATATATATATATATATATATATATATATATATATACACATACATGGGAATGAAAACAGATAGTTTGCCTGAATGACCGAGGGAAGCAACAGATGATGCTCCCCTACTAATTTCGTTACAGTGACTACTATGGCTGCTGGCATTAACAGTGATAGTACTGCTGTTATTACTAACATAGTTACAACGATGGCTGATGCTATGCCTGCTTGAGATTGAGACCGACCACTTCCTCAGAGATATATAGAGCATCCTTTCGGGAGAGAACTTACTGATGTTTTAGGTGATGATGAGAACGATGGTGACAGCGACGGTGATAGCTATTATGGCGGCGAAGACGATTGGAACGATGACAACAGCGATGACCGTGATGGGTATAAAAATACACGCAATGACGAAAGTCACGATAACGGTTCATGGGGAACGGGTCATGCGAAAGAGATAAAGCATGTGATGAGTGTTTTGACGATAAACAAAAGAAAAATGATTGTGATGATGACGGCGCCGATGACCATTATTATGGTGATGACAAGGAGGATGACGATGCTACAGATTAGCTAGGTGACATTGTCTGGAATATTTATGAAAATAAATTTAATTTTTTCTGAATAATAGTATAGATTGGTATAATATCATTAGTGATATTATATCAATCGATACAGTTACTGACAGTTATCCGAATAAGTTAAACGCTGCGTGTTCTACCAGTACGTCAAAGGATGGTGATGCTGACGATAACAACACAGTAAATGGCAAGGACGGTGACGGTTATAAGAATATGGTTACAGAAAGAGATTATGGAGGATTTACAGCTTAACAAGTGAAGCATGCATGCCCCCCGTGGGTGAGAAGGAAAAATGACTATATTAAGCATCCTCCATTTAGACCCAAAAGTCCCCAGCCGACTCAAATGCTCGTGAAAATAAACATACAGTGCAGATGTAGCTTAACATATTTACATTAAGCTATGCACCATGCAAAAAAGAAACGACTAAGTCCATCATTTGAACCACCCTAATTTAGCCCCCAAAGTCTTCAAATCCTTAATCTAATTAAATTAGAGTTCACCACAATGCAAAACTGTTCAATAGAAATACAAATGTAAATTTTGGACAAATATAGTAAAATTGTCCTAAAATGGGGTGTTTTTATAAGCCTTATGAGAGCACCTGGGACACACCAAAGAGTTCTCGCGAAGTATAGACAAAGAAAACTATATAGAAATCAGATAGTTATAACTTTTAAGAGAGTTTTATAAAATATAAGTCATCATTTTTATTAATAAGCATACAACTGTCATTTTAGCTATTTTATGCGAAATGCATTCCTAAGAGGCAACCGAAGTTTTCTCAGAAAATCATTTCTGTTACTTCTTTTATCATATCATATTTAATTTTTCTGCAACATTTCAAAAAATTCCAAAGTGTAGACGGACGAACGGACGAGGGTGGATTTACAGCCCCCCCCCTTTTCCGGGGTCGAATTAAATATTGAAGATACTCTCGATCATAACGAAGTTAAGTTAACTGACGGATAGAACAACGGTTGTCAGGATGAGTTGAGCTACGACGGCGACAGTGGGAGAAATGACGAGGCCATCACGCTATGGAGAGAAAAAATCCCTATGCCAATTTTACAAAGATATACTCCGAATGTGGCATCCCTGTGAAGGAGACAATCCTCTCCAAGCCGGTGCGCTCAGTGTAACACTAAATAGGCAAAATTTTAATCCACACAAGCTCTAAAAATATTCTGGAAATCTAAGGTTGCACTAAAAACAATGATCGGAATTATACTTTACGTCACCATAAACATTGGGACGAATAGCATACATGAGCATTATTTTTGCGGACGACCATATTTTATTAAGCGTTTTGCAGGCGGGAGACATTATTTTGTAATGGATAATGGAAACCATGAAAATTTTTGGGAGAATTGCCTACGACACTTGCCTGGAAATTCGTAAAATAGTCTCACATCTTAACCTATTTAACTTGTTTTTGTGTGGAAATATTACATAATCCTCAAAATACATTATGTGTTTAAAGACAACGTCTAAATTTTACGTTTCTGCCGAAAAAGAATATGTTTGTGTTTGTTTTAATCATCGCCGACACCAAAAAAAGAGAGAGAAATACAGACCTTGAGATGACGAGAAAGAGAGCGGTCGAACATATAACGAGAGTAGGGGAGATCTTAGGAAAGGGATGATAAAGTCGCATAAAACGCGGAACAGGTTGTAAAACCTCTTCCGCTCCTTAAGCATAAGTTAGTGATTTGAGGAGGTCATCTGGCAGAGGCGCACACGTCGACACCTTTTTTGCTTCCGAGGGTTTAGCGCCAAAAGAAGCAATAGAGAGTCAAGGGAAATCCGGATGAAAAGTTAGGAGAGAGAGAGAGACAGAGGAAGGCGAAAGAACAGATTGTGTTTTATCGATACAGTAACTCTTCTGACAGCGACCATAATGTAGCTATTAAATCCGGTTTCGAGTAGTCCTCAAAAATGTCTGTGCGGACACTCACCGATTAAAAATTAAACATAATACCGGTTTACAATGGGCCAAGGATATTAAAAAAAAAAAACATAATCCAAAACAAGTAGCATGACTGGTAAATTTTATAAACCAACATTTAAGGTGTTGATATGTGATTCAAGACCAATCGCCAAAAATATTAAAAAATAAAAAGAAACTTAAAAAAACGACTCTGCGAGGAAATAACACATATACAAAATATAAAGCGTAAGGCCTCTCTCTCTCTCGCTCTCTTTCTCTCTCTCTCTCTCTCTCTCTCTCTCTCTCTCTCTATATATATATATATATATATATATATATATATATATATATATATATATATATATATAAAATCTTTCGTGGGATGAATTAATAATTCCTTTTGTTTTGGCATTTTTTGCTATTTATTGATACATTTGCTGTCCAGCATATTTCGACATTGTCGTAGATATTCCATCTCTTCATTATTTCTTTTTCTTTTGTTGTTTGACCTCATCTGATTTTCCTTTCTTCCTCCATCCATAGTCTATCTTTTGAATAAATTTATTAAAGATTTAAAGGAATGTTCCCCTTTCGTCTTTTGGGTCCATTAATGTTTCTTTAACTGGCCTGAGAGCAACATTCACATAAGCTCTTGTTCGGTGAATCATACCCGTTCGAATCCGAGGACCAATTTTGTTTTCCTTTAAACCCGAGGAGTATTCGTAACAATATATACATATATATATATATATATATATATATATATATATATATATGTGTGTGTGTGTGTGTGTGTGTGTGTGTGTGTGTGTGCATGTATGGATTTGTGTAAATATGTGTGTGCAGGTGCATGTATATATATATATATATATGTGTGTGTGTGTGTATAGATGCAGATAAATATTTATATATGTATATGTATGTGTATGAGCTTGTTTTATAAGGAGGTCATCACTTATCAAGGCCCAGAAGCCACTCAGATAAGGGTTATTGCGTGTACAGTACGTTGTACGTTAGTGTTGAGATTTCATAGTGTCTATTTAAGGGGGCGGTTCATCAGGAATTTCTTTACGTTGGATTTGAAGACATCCAAGATGTAGTCAGGGGGGAAACAGGCAGATGGAGCAGAGTTCCACTGGCATGCTGTTCTAAGAAAGAAGCTGTGTTCATGGAATCTACGTTTTGATTAAGGCACAGATAGAGAGTGGGGCAATTTTTTGACAGTGGCTTCAGCTAGACGTGTTTTTTTCGTAAAAGATTGGCGAGGGGTTCCAGAGATTGGGGCTCAGACGAGCACGCCATGGAAATGACGGTAAAAAAGGGCAGGCTCGCTACCTCTCTTCTGTGGGAAAGAGGTTTCAGGAAAGACAAACGGGCATCCCCCACCAAGCCAGGAAGTCTATTTTGTACTCTCTCAAGACAGGAAGGCTATTTTTAGCAGTTCCTGTCCAGATATGGCAGCAGTATTCCATCTTTGGACGTACTTGACTTTTATATAGATAGAGAATTGCATCAGTAGTGAGATATCTTCTGGAGCGGTAGAAGGAAACCACCATCTTTCCAGCGACCCTGCCAACAGACTTGATGTACGTGTTCCGTTTCATATCATGAGTAAAGGTCCAACCCAGATGGGTGTCAAAACATTGAGCTTCTCCTAGGCGAGAGCCATCCATTACAATTGATGCAAGATAGGGATCAGAGCGTTGATGGTGTAAGGATAGGAGCTTGGTTTTAGATGTAAGGTAACCATCCACGTCTTCCTCCACTGAACTACACGCTCGAGATCAGAGGAACTTTGTCATTTACAGCGTTTGATGTGTTGCCGTAGATGGTCGTGTCATCAACAGAGATGTTAACGAATGATTTAAGTATGTGTTTTAGAGATAATTGATGTAGAGTAGGAAGAGAGTTGGGTCGTGAATGGACCCCTGAAGGACTCCGTATTAATACTGCAGTCCTCTGATTTTTGTCCATCAACCACTACTCTTATGAGCCTATTATAGAGAAATGATTTTATGATTGAGAAAACATTTCCAATCATACCATAGCTGGAAATCTTGTAAAGTAGGCATTTACGCAATACCTTGTCGAAGGCCTTTGATATGCCAAGTGCAATTGCCCTAGAAAGGTAGCCTTTGTCGATAGATTCGCTAATCCTATGAGATAAAACCGTTAGCACATTTGCGGTAGATCTTGCAGAACGAAAACGATATTGTGTGTAACTAAGGAGGTTATTTCTGCTGAGGTGGTTGACTATTTCTCTATTTAGTATTGATTCCAGCAACTTACTCATGATACACAGAAGCCTTATAGGTATGTACTGAGTGGGATATGACTTATCACCTGAATTCTAAAATACAGGTCATACTGATGAGCTTTTCCTGGGTGTTGGAAAGCACTTCTCCTTAAGGCAGCGCTTAAACAGTTTTGTAAGTATGGGAGGAAGTTCAGGTCGAAGCTTTTTTAACACTATAATTGGGATGCCGTCAGGGCCAGTTGATTTACTAGAATCAAGGTTCTTGACATGCTTGGCGACCTCACACACATATTTGTATATTACCTTGCGTGTTTTGTGTTATAGGAGGAAATATGGGGAGTTGACGGCCTTCGTCGCATAGGGTAGAATTAGCTGCAAAGTTCTCTGCAAATAGTTTGGCCTTGTCTGATGCTGACGAGATGACGTCTGGATCAATGATAATGGTTGGGATAGAACGCACACTTCTGTTCAGGATCCTATTTGTTATTTGCCAAAACTGGTGGGAACCAAGCCGCTGATAAGCTATTTTGGATTTAACAGACTGGACATATAGCTCTATTGTATTTTTTATTACTCTTTTACATTGGTTGCTGGCGTTCCTGAAAGCAACTTTAGTCTCAGTGCATCTATTACGTTTGTAGTTATGGAAAAGGTGATTTCTGTGCACAATGACAGCAGCACATTCTGGGTAAACCATTGCTTGTTGTTAGGTTTTTGTTGGAATATTTAAGATGGTATGAATCGATCTGTGCCTACAATAAACAATTCGGTTAGGTCTGATACTATAGAGGGCACATCCTTTTTAAACATGGAATGCAGCAGTAGATGAGATATGAATGTACGGAAGCTATCCCAGTCATCCATAGAGTATCGGCATACAGTACGGTGGAGGGTTACGTCTGGGGACTTATTACACTTCATTTTTATCTTAACTGATACAACGGAGTGGTCGGAGGATCCTAGAGGAGAAAGAACATTGCATGAAAATAGCTCCGGGGAGGTTTGGAGAAAAAAGGTCTAGAAGGCTTTCAAACTGACCGGTAGTATCTGGCACTCGGGTGGGCTCGGGAACAATCTGAGTAAGGTCATAGGCAATGGTAAAGTCATGACAGAACCTCCCCTCGTACACCTGTCTAATTTGAGTGGGTCAGTCAGTCCACGTTATGGGCATTAAATCCCCCACAAATGTGAATGTTAGCCGAGGGATGTGCACAGAGGATGTGGCCTATTTTTTCATATGTACTTTTAAAGATAGTAAATCCGCTGTTGTGGGGGCGATACAGGGCAAATACAAATGCAGTGTTGTAAGTTAGTACAACCCGGAAGCATATATAAGGTAAATTAGGGTCTTCTCTGAAGATATCCCTACCATACGTAAATACATCTTTAATATAGGCACATATTCCATGCCCATTGCGATCTTGGGGGTCAGATTTCGATGTTAAGTTAGAGTATCCGTTGATTATGAATTCATCTAGGGGAGTGGTCAGCTTTATTGCAGTTTCGCTTTGAAATAATATATCCGGTTTCGTCTCCTGTAATTGGGTTTCAACCTCCGGAAGGTTGGACCGTAGACCCCTTATGTTGGAGAAGGAGGCATGATAGTAGGGGTCTACGTTGGAAGATGGAGTTCTAGGTTTATTCGAGTTTTTGTTTTTGAGATGTGTCATGTTGAAGTTTGGGGGTTTGTGGAACAGGTCAGCATACTGGGTTTGAGAGGGAACGACAGAGAGAAAAGGATAGGAATTTTTTGTAGCATATGAAAAGGTAAAGCCGTAACAATTATCCACTAGTATGACATCGAGAGACCCCACCAAAGACCACTGCAAGATCCAGAATCTATTCACCAAATGGCATTACAGCAGCCCCAGTACTTTGCATTTGCTGATAAGACAGGCTCTTTAGTGGTTAATCCAAGGTTCGGGACCCTGACTATCAGGCGGATAACGTCAGCCCAGACAAATGTTTACCTCCAGCACCCTTACTAGTGACATGCCCACAAAGATAGATATAGAGAGAAAAATTTCCGACATCTCATACTACTGTTCACAAGGTACTACCGACATGGAAGCAGCTTTTTCTTCACCCTTTGTCAGAAAAATAACCCATTTGAATGAGGAATGAGGGACAAAAAAAAAAAAGAGAAGCGAGAGTTATTGAGCTGCCGATAACACACCCACCGCATTATTTACTCTCCATAAAAAAAAGAAAAAAAACGGAATGAGTACGAGGGACATTAATATCTACTAGGTACAAGTCCGGTGCAAAATTTTCAATTTAGGATGCTCTTTGAAAATAATCCCCTCTCCCATATTTATGGGGGATGTTTTCGGTATTATCTGTCTCGAGTTTGAATCATTCGAGCTTCACCTTAATTCAAATACAATATTTTACTTTTATCAATTTGTTATTTGGAATTAATTTACATTTTAGTTTAGATAATAGTTCGAAATTTTTAGTTTGGGAGGTTTCTTTCCGCGGGTGGCTTTTTTTTCTCGTTTTACATGTAACAAAGCAATGTTTGTTTGTAGCATACATGAAAATGAAAAGATTTCTGAACAAAAAGAACAAGTCGATAGGTAATGTGAGTTGCCGGATTTTGAGTCAAGGCTGCAATAAGGAAAAGATTCCGTTAGTTAGCACAAAATAGATTTCAGAAAATTAGAGACAAACATTTTTTAAACTTAGCTTAAAGAGTGGAAGAAAAATGCGACAATCACACCTCGAAGTTATTTCGGAAAAGAAAGCAGGCATATTTAGCCGACTAATTCTAGATATATGATATAGGGGTGGTGTGCATATGTCGGGTGGGGATATTGCTTTTATTTTTATTTATTTATTTTTTTTTAAGTGTATGTATATATATATAATTTATTTTTTAAAGTGTATGTATATGTGTGTCTATATATATATATATATATATATATATATATGTATATATACGTATATGTGTACATAGCAGTGTTTATATATATTCATGTAAATGTATCTATATATATGTATGTGTGTATGCAGGTTTATTTATATATATGTATATATATAACTGTATAAAAATTATATATATATATATATATATATATATATATATATATTGTTTATATATGTGGGTACGCAACGTCATCTAACAAAGCATGGACGACAGACATTGGGAGAGAAATCAATGTAACGACGGCACCCTTGAGAGATACATCACACACACACACACACATACACACCCACACCCACATATATATATATATATATATATATATATATATACATGTGTACATTAAGATAGATTGTTATCTTTCATAATACAAGAATAATTAATATCATTTTTAATAAAAAATACAACCAATTAACATCATTACCGAAAAAATTAACCCGATGTATTTCCCAATGCCTTATATAGTTAATTATTATTTTAACAGACATTATAAATGATAATATCTGAGCATGGAGGTTTAAGCAATTATATTAAATTAAAGGTTTTCAATTTTTCTTATTACTAATACAAATCTGAAATATTGAAATAGCAAAAAGTAATTAAAAAATAAGTAGAAACTAAAGTCTATGATGTCAGATATGATTGAGGGGTTATAACTGAACAGTTAGAGAGGCCAGTGAACAATTATAAAGAACTGTTTAATCACTAATGACAAGTTAATTTTTGGTGTATTCTCTTTAACAATGCATTTTCTTTTCAACCCCTCTCCCATTTTTCTTCACCTGTTTCTCTAATTTTCTTCTTAGTCTGTTACTTCTATTCCTCTTCTACCCTATATCTTAGCAGATCTTGGTGGAATTGATAGTGATTAAGCAGGAATTGGCAGGAGAGAAAGTATAATGCATACATTTCTGTCCGGGCAATGCTTAGATATATTAACATATTTTATAACAGAATATTTTCGGTTTAATCTAAACTACAGGGTGTTTCAAAAGTCTTGGGAACATAACGATTTTTAATAACTCAAAAACTGTTAGGAGTTGAAAAATGAAATTGGTACCGTTGGAAAGGTTAAAGTTTCAAGTTTTGTGGGGAATCTTCAAAGTTGCTCAATATGAGCACCATTCGTCATACGGCAGACATCTAGCCGATAGCTCATTTCCTGCAAAACGCGTTCCAGCATCTTGACGTGAATGGTTCCCACAACTGCCGTTACTCGAGCCTTTAGTTCGTTAATATCTCTTGGAAGGGGTGGCACATAGACTTGTTGCTTGACAAAGCCCCTAACGAAAAAGTCACACGGGGAAAGATCTGGAGACCTAGGAGGCCAGGGCATGAGAACGTCATCATCTCGCCCAGATCTCCCAATCCATCTACCAGGCAGCTTTGTGTTAAGAAACTGCCTTACTCTAAGACCCCAGTGTGGTGGTGCACCATCTTGTTGAAAAATGAAGTCATCAGATCCTGCTTCTTCCAACTGAGCCATTAACCAGTCTTCCAGCATGTTGAGATAGGAATCACCAGTGATAGTTGCATCTTTAAAGAAGAACGGTCGATAGACACCTTTCTTGGAAATTGCACAAAACACGTTCAATTTTGGTGAATCTCGCTCGTGCTCAAGAAGTTCATGAGGATTCTCAGTACCACATATGCGAGTGTTATGCTTGTTAACTTTGCCATTCAGATGGAAGGTCGCCTCATCGCTAAAAACAAGCCGGTCATCGAAGGCGTTATCTTCCAACTTCTCTTGCATTGCAATGCAAAAGTCACGGCGAAGTGGCTTATCGGTGTCCTTCAACTTTTGGACCAACTTGAGCTTATAAGGTACCATTTGCAGTCGTTTCCTTAAGACACGTCAGACAGTTGCTGGAGCAAGCTGAAGTTCCCTGCTGGCTCTTCTCAATGATATACGGGGGCTCCGCTGAAAGGCTGTCCGAACTTGCTCAACTGCATCTTCTGAAGTTGAAGGGCGACCTGTTCGCTTACTTGGGCACAAACACCCATCTTTCACAAATTTAGCATGTCATCTGACAATGGATTTCCTTTCAGGGGCTTCTTTTTTAAATTTCCTGCAAAATGCACGCTGAACACATGTCCACGATTCAGTCTTTGCAAATTGGAGGAAGCAAACTGCCTTGTTTTGTTTAGAGAACGCCATTACTGCACCTGGGGATATAAGATGAAAATTATTAGTATGACCAAAAACTTGATTAAGCAAGCTTTAAAATGGCACAAGTTTCATTTTTCTACCTGGAATAGTTCATGAGATATACGCATTTGTAATGTTCCCAAGACTTTTGAAACGCCCTGTACTTTCCGCATAGATATTCAAAAATATTTGTAAAATTTGCATTTCCCTTACTATTTACTCTATACGTACTAAACTGGTGAGGATTTCAGCTGGATATACGCACGCATGCATATACTATTTTTTGTAGTTTTTAGCTATATTCATCTATCATACTTTTTTTAAATCTCAACACACTCTTTTAGTCTTGTTTATATATAATCAAATCCGTTTACCTATTTTTATCAAAATTTACTGGGCCCTGCTCATGTTTACTCTCCGTAACGTATATGATTTGATATGTCCATTAAAACGTTGATTTTGTATGAGCTGTATCGCCAGGAGTCTCTAGTTGATAAACAATAGCTGGTCAAAATCTGCTCATGATTGTGTAGCAACACAGCACTGATTATGCAAACACATTTAGTATATATGTATACATATATATATATATATATATATATATATATATATATATATATATATATGTGTGTGTGTGTGTGTGTGTATGCGTGTGTGTTTTTGTGTGTACGAGGGGCGTGCAATAAGTAATGCCTCTGACCAACTTTCTGTGGTCTGATCTAACTGAAATTTTGCCCGTTCAATGATATATGTCTTCGTGTTATGTAGAATATTACAGCTCTGGACTAAATATGGTTTCTGTTTTACAGGTGTTTGAACTGATTTCGGTGTGAAATAGAGCCTGTAAAATGTCGCGCTTTATTAAATACTTTTTCTATCTACCTGCGTAAGTATACTTTAATAATTATGTTTAAGTTTGAAGAAATATGGTATTATAAAATTATGGGGTGTTTTTTCGCGCCTGACCTCCATAGAATGGAAATATGTCACAAAGATAACAAGTTGTTTTTAATATAGATCAAAGTGTTTCAGTTTGAACAGGTATGGTATAATAAATTATGAGGTTTACCTATTTTATTTTTGCTTTCATCATACTTTGCTTTGGTTTGATATCCCAAAATTCAAAGCTATCTCCTAAAAACCCTTCCTTTTCATAACCTATCATATATTAATAAATCAGATTCCATTTTCTGTAAGCTGTTTTTGAACCCAGTCAATGAAGGGCACTTTGGCTCGTATATATATATATATATATATATATATATATATATATATATATATATATATATATATATATATATGTATGTATATATATATTTATATATATATATATATGTGTGTGTGTGTGGGTGTGTGTATTTGTGAGTGTGTGTGGGTGTTGGTGTGCGTGTGCGTGTGTATACATGTATGCGTGTTTGTATATATATATATATGTATGAATACGCTCTTAATATCATCATACAAACATAGCATATATTGTTGTCTATCCTTTATAAATGACAAAACATTATTCTTTGAATATTCTTGAGAAAACCATAAAAAGGATATCTATATCTATATCTATATCTATCTATCTATCTATCTATCTATCTATCTATCTATCTATATATATATATATATATTTATCTATCTCTCTATATATTTATGTGTGTATATACGTATATATATACACACATATATGTATATATATATATATATATATATATATATATATATATATATATATATAGTAATTTATAACATATATATGGCGAGTAAGCTACACTCAGCTACACATTCGGCGTTTAATCAACTCTAGGATTCGTCAGGCTTATGCGCGAATCTGTAGTTGTTTCTCGTTTTTATATGTCCCTCTTCTGTTCAGGATTTTTGTTTGCCAATCAGCTTTTAAGTATCCACCGCACCCTTTCTTATCAGCATATGGTCATGCATTTTATTGTACAAAGGATCTGTTTTAGACCTAGGTTAGTGGTTTAAGGCAGACGTTTTCTTCCTTTTTTTAATTACAAAATACTACCTAGCTCTACTTACTATTGAGCACTTTTGAAGTAAATACTTAGAGTTTACGCATAAATCTATACTTTCATATATTAATTTTATGTGAGTAAATGTAGTAGTTATATATATATATATATATATGTATATATATATATATATATATATATATATATATATATATATATATATATATATACGCACGGTGTACTCGCAAGCGTCATATCGGAAATAGACAGCTAGTGTAACTGCAATGAATGTATCTTCAAGCTAAATTGCCTGGGAAGCCATCAAACTTTTGTTCTGAAGGATACAAAGCAATAAATGTGCAAGCTATAAACGAGTCGGATTGGTGGCTGCTGATCCCATTTTGCGATGTATTTCACTGATTGAACGAGACAGTTCTCCAATGAAAATTCGCATTCCATTTGGAACGATAGATAAAAACAGGCGCCAATCTGACAGTTAGTCGTCCATCGGAATCCTTACACATTGTGAATTATACATAAATGCATCCACCCAAACTCCTACCCTTACCCATACCAACACAAGCGAGCGTATATATATATATATATATATATATATATATATATATATATATATATATATATATATACGTATGCATATATATGTATGCATTAATATGCATGTATATATATATATATATATATATATATATATATATATATATATATATATATATATATATATGCGTGCGTAAAAATAGATTTGCTCATATATATAGATTACATTCATACTTATACATGCATTTATATATATATATATATATATATATATATATATATATATATATATATATATATATATATATATATATACTACTCATCTGTGGGGCTAGACTATTTACTACCTCAAGCCTATATTTAAAGAGAGATTTATGTGCTATTTTCTCAATTTTCTCAGCGTCCGCCAGCATGATGTAAAGTGCTTTCATTTTAAAAAAAATGTTCTACGTTTTTATTGAACTGTTTTATTCTGCTTAATAACTGTATACCGTTGAGGATTCTATTTCTTGTCGCTATATTTTAATGTTCTACAAGTAAGCCTGAATTTTTTCGTGGTTATGTAGTACTAATATTTCATAAAATTTTATTGTTTCATGTTTTACATATAAATTCCTTACATTATCAATTTCATTAACATGATTCAAATATTACATTTTATATGCCTAACAAAATGGGAAATGTTTATTCTATAACTGGCATTACAATACTTAAAATTATTTTTACTAAAATAGATGTCTTTTCCTCTTATCACTGTGTAAATCTCATATATATATATATATATATATATATATTTATATATATATATACGTATATATATATAAATATATATATGTATATAAATGAAGGCATGAAAAGTAATATGGTTAAGATTTTTATATGGAATAGTAAAGGATTAGATGTTTACATTGAAAGAGAAACACAAGACATTCTAACAAAAAGATTAATGTTTTCTCTTACTTAAAATATTGCAGTATTAAGTATATGATCAATTCTTTATGCTGCAGTATTTGAGGTTATAAATTTATTGCATTTTTTATTGGAATATCTTTTCAGTTTCTTTTCCAGTTTTAAGAACAAGTCATTTACTTCGTCCATGTTTAAATCTTAACTATTTTTTTCAGGTTTGCATCTGTCTATTGTAATCCATAACGTTTTGCCAGCTTCCAGAAAACACAGTTGGTTTTTGTTTTAATTCAGGCTTATTTGATGTTCCAATGAAATAATGTAGACATATGTAAAACAATTCACGGATCTTGTCTCGTTTCATTCCCTCTCTGTCACCTGTTACTTCTCTTTTCAGGACAGAAGTGAAAAAGGGGCAACACTGGTCGCATGATTGACGTGGTTGCTATGGAAATCCAGTCCAGAATAGCTTGCCCGTCTCCTTACGATTTTTTTACGAATTTTAACACCCTTAAATTTATCATAACATTTGTTTTCTGAAAGAAAATATAATTTATTTTTACAATGTAGCTTGGAAGATGATCTATATACTGTAATAATTGATTGAAATTTGGTCGAAAAATGCGTGAGCGGTTAAGCTTTAAAGCAGTTCTAAATAACTAAAACTGCCACTTAGCCACATATTCAAACTGTATAGTATTTGTAATTATATATATATATATATATATATATATATATATATATATATATATATATATATATATACTATCGGGGATGCGAGGCGTTGTCCGTGTGTTTGTAAGTGTCTGTGTTCGGAGATTGATAAAAAAAGAAAAAAAGTTTTGATAGGAAGATAGGGTTGACAACAAATATTTAAAAAAAAAATGAAGAAAACTAAAAAAAATGAAACAACGCAAATTTTTTGGGAGGGAGGTAGGCTCGAACCCGGTCTATAGGAGCGAGGGTACCCGTGTATGTGTTGGGGATGGTAGATCAAAAAGGAAAGCTGTTTTGGGATGTCATGCCACTCACATTATAATTAGCAAGGTTCAAGAATATTCTGTCCATAACTAGTAATATTCGTCCATAACGGACTAAAGTTCTCCGGGATGGGGATGTTAAAGGCCTACCCGAGACTCCCCGTCAGCATTTCGAGCGTAAACCGTCTGTCTCGGGATAGGCCCCCGACGTCCATGGGGAAGGTTAGTTCAAGCGCTCTAAAGAAGGATGGGTGAACATAACGTGGGGCCCTGCCTTCGCACTTCCCTGCTGAATTACCTTAAGATGGGTGCTCTTCGTCGGCCGTTTTAATGTCCAGGAATACCTTCTTTCCAGCGTTGATCATTCGCCATAGGGCTTTTGCCGTCCCTCCCTTATTCGCTCTCACAAACACAATTAGCCGTGGTGTGTCGAGGAAATTCCTGGGGTGCGTGAACTCTTTTCCTGACATTGTCCAGACTCACAAGTACAACTGCATGGTATGTTTGGAAAACTATTCTATCCACCCGGACCTGGATTTTATACTCTCCGGGTTGGACTGACTGGTTCCACCTCCCGTACTGCGCCATTATAGCCCCCATTTGCATTCACACAGGAAGCCGGGGACTTCCAAGACCGCGATTGCTGTTCTGTGTTTCGATTGGTACTCCGGCTTGCATTTTACTGTCTTCCATGTGATGTCTCCATTTGCCAGTTTCTCGGCCTCTTCCTTTGTTAGCAAAAAGAGCTCCCACATAGCGTAGCGCCTTCTGGCTGCGTATTGTGTCGGTATAGTAAGGTCCCCGAGTAATTCGACATTTTTTTCCTCGTGTCCACTTATTAGGCATTTGTAGTTGGTATCAAGAGTGACCAGTGAGATAGACCTATGTTTTATTTGCTCCATGGTCCCTGAAAGGGGCTTGACTACCCCCCCACTGTACTAGGTCTGCGTACTTGTTCTGAATAGCCCCTTTGTAATGTTGTGGGGATTTCTTCTGTTAGGGGATCCAGGTTTCTTGTGTGTTGCCTTCTGTGAGTGTTTCGGCTTTTTTCGGGGTATTCCTTATTGGGGGTTCTGCCCCTCCAGAACTGAAAACTCCGTTACCAAGGCCGAATATTTGTCGCCTTTTTTTAGTTTGTAACCCCCTGGGGGCATCCATCTACTAGCACTAGCTGCTCCATTGAACGATCTTTACTTATTATGGCCGCATGTTTCTTCGGATTCTTTGTATGGAATCACATCCTGTCTTCAGTATACCCTGACCTAAAGCTATGTTTTGGCAAACGCCCATTTGTTTGCGGATGCACCTGGCGATGGTTCGATCCATTTCTCCCAGGCCTTCTTCTGCTGTACTCTGTCTCCGTAACACCTATTGGGACCTCTGCATGACCATCGGAAAGACGACTCCTCGCTGGTATTCAAACGTGGGACTTCGATGGACGGCACTGGTTTATCACCTGGTGTGGTACCTCCCGACACAGACACTGGGGTAGCACCGGGTGTAGTATCCCCGACCCGGACACGGATATTGGGATACCACCGGCTGTGGTACCCCTGTCACAGACACGAGCATCAATGACAGGGACAATAGTATACCACCGGGCGTGGTATCCCCGCGACGGACACGGGGACGGAAGACACGGGTACTTGGGTACCGCCGGGTGTGGTAGCCCCCGGCAGGGAAACGGACGATGGGGTGCCACCGGGTGCGGCAACCCCCACAACGAATTGACGGGCCTCGGAACTTTACCGCATCCGGGCCGGGAGTTGAGGGCGTTCCCTCGTATGGACGGAAAAGCCCTCTCTATTTTAGCTGTCTAACGCCGATTTGGAACTAGATTGATCTTTGTCTGAAAGACACGCAATTCACCCTTAGACCTGCCGGCTACCTAGTTAGTGGCCCGAGATGGGCAAACAACAAAGGAAAAAACAACGCTTTAACGACCATACCACCAAATAATGTGATCGGTACCTAATGCAAAGTTAAACTCTTAAACTTGACTTGCAAGTGGTCGTTTCTAAGATTTCCTAAAATGAAAGCTTGTATGCTGTAAGAACAGATACTACACTTTTAGATATTTAATTCTTTATTCAGGCAAAAATTACAAAGTAAGTTCCAACTGAACAAAAAACCTTGGCACAAGCAAGGCCAATTCAAAGTGGGGGGAGTGGTTGTTGGTCATACTTACCACTCCAGAACTAAATAAAAAAGTTTCTCTTAGCGTATATTTTCTTTCACCATAATACCCCATTTACCCTTTCGTACTGGGCGGCGTCCTGCTTAGAATTACATTTTTAAAACATGTTTTTTTTTTCGCGTACAAACAATAAAGATAGCAATAATGATGATACAATAATTCATTTTTTCGAGGGCCGGGGAAGAACAAATACAAAAGTGGAAAGTAGGACACTCCAACTCCGTCTAGTTGATAGACAGCCTGTTCCACTTCGGTTTGTAAATGAACCTGAGCTCCTGCAAGCCAGTTACTAAGTGGGGATGCTTTATAGATGTGACGAAATGGAGAAAATACAATTTTGTGTCTGAGGGATGGGGCGTTAGTGATTGATTTCTTTCTCTCAAAATAAGTGAAATTTAAAGTGAGGGGTAAAAAGACAAAAAGTGCAGATGAAGGGTGAAATCTTGGAGGCTCCCTAGTTAGGGGCTTCCTAGTTAAACTAGCTAAGAGACTGAAAATTGATTACACTCGATGGAACTGCGCGTTCCACACCTAGCCGGGTAACACGCATTCACATTTGGCTCCTTGGATAGTTACTTATTTGAGGAACGTCTTTGGAATACAACCATCTCCCCGGGGAATAAATGATATCCGAACAATAACAACATGGTTAGAAGTCTTAGAAACGGTTCCATGAAGATGTGAAGATGGGTCAGCATTTGTGTCTGTGTATCAAGAAGAAAATCATACCTAAGATGTTGGATATGGGTGTGTGCTTCTTCATTCCCTTAAGATGACATATTCACACTGGTGGCACTCTGGTTTGAATTTTCTTGCGTCGTCCTCTGACTGCTCCGTTGTTTAATGGACACATTTATGGCAAACACGATAACACACAACACGACACAAACGTAATATATAGGAAACATAATTAACTTTTTTTTTACATTATGTATACAACATTTATTAGGATCCTTTTACAATTTACATATCATACAACTCATTTTACACCATTATTAAACTAAACGCCCTTAAATAGTGTTGAGGTGGAGGAGGTGCCCCCTCTCGTTTACGGAGCGACAGAAACATGCGTGCTTACCCCTTGCTGTCCGGACAAAAAAGGTCGAGAGGGAAAAGGGAATTATGGGTCTGCACTTCTGTGTATCCTTCCGCCTACAGCAAAATTACCTCCTCACCATGAAGGGGGGTGCATAAGCAACGACCAACCATGACACTACGATATAATGCCACATTTTCAACTCTGTTTAGCAGAATTATCGGGGTGTAGTCATCAAATTCTTTCCCGTCATGCCCGTCAGCTTACATTAGCAATGTGATCACTCCTGTGGTAACTGTCCCCGGAAAGGATCCCTGAACGAACCATTGTTGAACACATCCCTCAGATCATGCAGAAACTTGGGCGACAACCTCAAATACATTTCGTATGGCAGACCATCGAGTCCCGCCGATCTGTTACAGTTGACGTGTTTCAGCGCAGTAAAAAGCTCACACTCCATAACCCGACCCTTGCAACTAGGCGATCTAGCCGTCTCGAGACGGGCAGAGTCGTCCAAATAGTCGCAAAACTCAAGGACCGGAAGGTTGGGCTGTTGCGTAAAAAACTCCTCGAAATGTTCTCGAAATCCCTCAAAGATATCCTAGTCGATTCCAGGTTGCGTCCATGCAGATGCTTCACTTTGCCAATATACCTGTCCAAACGATGTCTAGAAACTTCACGACGCACGTCCGCATCAGCATTGAATGCTTCGTTGCCTATCTTTCTAAGCCTAGCTCTAACTACAAGGCCTTCATACCGCTCACTCGCGTAGAATATACTGCTTAGCTTGTTCCTAACTAACCCTATCACGCCGTTCCTGTGGACCGGGATAGTTTCTGCTTTAGCTGCTTCTTCGTCCTGGCCATATCTAGTGCAAGGCGCTGATCTTGACCGCGAACCTTCTGATCATGGCTTAAAGACCTAACCACCAATAATTCCCGGTAACTGACCCCACGTGTGCCTTTTTGATTAATTATCTTAACTTGTGCCGGAAGTCTTGTATCTCTCAAGGGATGTGTTTACTTTCCAGTACTCCGCAGACTTAGGCTAATTTCCATGCTTCAACCGGGCCATATCTCGTACATAAAAAATCACACACACACAAACACACACACATTTTCGCTAATATATATACTAGTTGGGCGTACCCGGCGTTGCCCGGGTGTTTGTAGTTGTGTGTATCGGGGGATCATTAATAACCCTGAAACGATGTTAAAAAGATCGGAAAAACCAAAACAAAAAAAAACAGCAAAAGAAAAACCGCTGTATGGGGGGGGAAGTAAACTAAAGAATAAGCGAAGTAAAAAAATAAAGAAACGTTTCCCACGTGTCTTACGATGTAAAAGAAAATAATAGTTTTGGTCGTGAAAATGGCGCCTGGCTGTTTTTGTTTTTTTGTAAAAACTTCGATCGTTAATATTTTTTGTAAGCGTATTTTTTTTTACTTCACATTTTTTGACTTGCTATTTTTCGTTTAACTATCGTATCTAACTATTTTGAGTGTGCTAATAACATGGATAACGTTGCCATAGCGTAGAAGTTCATAGTTTAACTTGTGTAAGGGTTAATTTTTTTCTACCGATAACAACATTGGAACATTTAAATTCAGACTGCCATTAGAGCTTGCTGACGTCAAGATCACGTGACATGACTCAGCGGGTTTTAAATACAAGTTGACCCAAAATAAACGGCCCAGTGTATACTTAATGTAGAAGAGTGAGCGCCCGTATTTTTGGGGCAATTATAAATCGATTTAAAATATGTAATGTTTAACATTAAAATATCAGTGTTTTGGGACCGCCCTGCAGAAAATCGATCAGTTAACGCACTTCTGATGCGTCTTTCGGACTAATTATTCGATATTTGTCGTCTAGAACGTGATGCTTTAATATAAATTCAAGTTTGTGAATTTTTGTTCTGTCGGTCAAAAGTTTTTAGCAGACACACAAACATACATACATACGTATATTTTCGCTTTATATATATATATATATATATATATATATATATATATATATATATATATATATATATATACCACGCATTCCAAACAAATACTGTCTTTATATTACACTTATATTGTTATATGGGTTGTATAGTGCGTCTTATACGTATTTTGTTGAATAGTAGCATTTACCAAATATTATTAAATTATTATATTAAAGAGAGAGACCGTTTACGAGTATTCAAATATAAGAGCAAGTCATACTGGGTAATACTTTTCTAGTTTTTATTCTAATTGTTAATTACCTTGTAGTTCTTATATCTTTACGATTATATGAAAGGAACTTTGTCCGCACGGCTGTCTTTCTCTGTGTTTGTGCGCATATGAATTCGATACATATGGACTATAAAACGCGAAATACCCCCGATGTACTATTTATGCCTGTAGTGTTCTTAAATAGGTTTTGTATTGGAATATCCTCGATATGTATCGATAATCTATAATCGAAGCAATCCGATTTAAGAATTGAACTGCTCTTTGGGACCAAATTTAACATTTAAAACAACTCACCATCGCTAGTGCATTTGAGATGTGTTATAAGCACATAAGTCCAAAAGGCCCGACATACAAAATTAAAATTAGGGTCTTTGATATAACAAGGGCGCGTTCGAAATGAGTGTTTGTGTTTTAAGTACACTTTTACAATATTATTTAATTTTTGTCAACTTTAATTCAGGCCATTATCATCACCCAAACGGTAATGCAAGTTGTATAAAATCGACAATAGGTTCTTTTATATAGCGTTGCCGCGTTTGGAATGAATGTTTCTGTTTAGAGCAGAATGGAAACATTATATTTGATATTTTTAAAAACATTTATGCAGTCCATTACACACGAAAACTATTATATAAAAAAACTAGTTTCTGTAAAGTGTAATACGCACTAAGATATACTGTGCATTAATCACTGCGAATGGCCTGTAAACTTCATCGAGATGTGTGAGAATGAGTGGGCAATAAGACTAGGCAATCAATCGATTTAATTTAAAAATGGGTATATTTATTGATATTTATAGCTATAAAAATATGGGAGTGTGAAAAATTAGTTGATCCTTGGAATTACATATACGCCGTGACAATCTGTAAAACTGTAAAAGCTAATAAAAATAGATCTCTTACAAATATCTTTATCTTCATCGTGAATTATGTTTATTCTCACGATTTCTAATAAACATGGGCTACTGTGTTTTCCAGAAAAAGCATTAAAAAGCACGTTTATATTTTGGGCAAGCTATCATGATCAGCATTTTGAATACATAAGACAATACATGGTAATACATGTACAGAATTAGCGACGTGTATTCAAATTCTTGTATAAAACTAATACAAATTTAATTTAAGGGTGCGGTTTTCGCTCAATCGAATCGTGTCATTCATTATCGTTTTCAATCTTTTAATTTTTTGCAGGCTTTTCGATACAATGGACAAAATTCAGACTCGCATGATTTTCCTGTTCCAGTCCAAACCTCCCGATACAACTCGTGATATCAATAATGCGTTTGGTCCAGGAGCCACTTACGAACACGTGGCACAACGGCGGTTCAAGAAATTTCGCAATAGTAACGAAAGCCTCGAAGATGAAGACAGTCGCGGCCGAAGGACTCCGGTTACTAATGAACATCCGAAAACCTTAATGGAAGCCGATCACCGCAAAACTACAGGAGTAGTTGCTATTTGACTCGATGTCGAACACCCAATCAGTCGTTCGCTATTGGATAAATGGGTTCCACATAAATTGTAAGATAACAAAAAAATAGTCGCTTTAATGTGGCTTCTACGCTCTTTCTGCTTAAAAACGACCTGTTTCCCGAGCGGATTTTGACTTGTGATCTGAAGCGGATTCTCTATGACAGCCGGCGAGGTTCGATACAGTGGTTGGATACCGGAGAATCTCCACAACGTTTGCTAAACCCGAAATTGCAGAAAAACGAGGTTATGGGTGACTATCTGGTGGTCTGCGCCAGATCTCATTTAGTAAAGCTTCTTGAATCTGGGCGAAGCGATTACGGCGGAAAAGTACTGTCGAGAAATTGACGAAATGCACCAGAAGATCCATTGTCAGTGCCCAATTCTCCTCCATGAAAAAGCTTGTCCGCATGTTACGCAACTCACCCTGCAGAAGCCAAAGGGACTGGACTACTAGACTAATCCTCGTCCGCTAAATTAAGCGGGATTCTCGATCACCGATTATCACTTTTTCAAGCATCTAAACAACTTCAAAAGCCGTGATAATGTCGCATTTACTTTCAATGATTTAACCGTTTCCAGAACTACAGATTTTCATACTAACTGGGTGAAAAAACTTGTTTCTTGTTGGAAAGACTGTGTTGATTCCAATTTTTTTGTGGATCAATAAAGTTTATTATGGATTTTAATTTTAAAAAACACATCAATTTTGCACCAATCTAATATTAGATTAGAAATAGAAAAAAACTACTTAAAAATAATTGTGAATATTAGTTATTTTATAATAAGTTAATTCTTTTATATTTTGCTGCACTAATATAATGTTTGGAAGAACAAAGACGAATCATATAGATAATATATATATATATATATATATATATATATATATATATATATACATACATACATATATATACATATATATATATATATATATATATATATATATATATACCCAGAAATATACTTCTTGCAATGTACTTGTAACAATATAATTTATATATGTGGTAGATATAATATTCACAATCTGGAATGCAAACTTAGCTTCTAAACACTTTATATCTTGACAGGATGAAACGGTAAAATTGTTTCCATAAAAAATGGCATGAATCTGTTTCCATTTGAAAAAAATATGTTTTCTTTTTTTTTGTTACAGGCCAACGATCAGTTCGCCCGCTGTATACAAATCCCAATGCACAAAGTTCACTGATATAGATCGGATATGTGCCGCTGTAAATTTATGCTCTATCTGATACACTATATGACAACAAGGCCATTGCCAGCATCCCCAAACTGCCAACTCAGCCGATTACATTTTGTGATAACACGGTTAAACGCATTAGATGACCCTTTGGAAGTTGTGGAGCAGAAACATGAGACTCGGACTAATGAGTTTACTAAAAAGTTCCATGCAATCATTATGAACTTCCATCGGCGAATACGGCAGATTACGAGATAATAAGTCATTTCAAAACTGTGAATGAATTTATGAAATACGAGTTGAAGTGTAAATTCCACAGGTGGCAAGGCATTGTGTCAGAACATCAGGCTAATAGTCTGTCAGGTTGGTCAACAAACTGAAACGTCACAAACAGTCAAACATAATCCTTTTTTTATGAGAAGAAAACAACTGTCAGAACAAGGGACACATACGCTAGAAGTATCGTCAGATTGCAATGAAAATCAGAGACGTGGTCAGGGTAATTAAAACAAAGTCTCTGGCCACGGTTAATGTATTCAGTGTGGTTTCATGTAAAGGCCGCATAATCCCACATCACATCTTCGAAGTCGGCTTAATGTTAACAGAAAAGTGTAACTGGATTTGCTGAAAAGTGTGCGAATGCTGTGGTTCAATCAGCTTGTCGCTAACAGGCGTTGGGTGTGGTAGCAGGGCTCGGCGCACATACACAGGATAAAGGAGATCCAGCTTGGCTTCTGAAGGTGTTATGTGACATGGTACCCTTCTCTTAGTGACTCTCCCTCTCCTACGTCATGAACTCACTTGACTAATTCGCTTGGTCATACGTCGGGATCATCAGGAACATGACCTCCAAAAACACTAAAGCAAGCCCAATCGCCGCCATCTACCGACGACTCAACGTGCTTCTGCAAGCGCTTGTGGAAAAGTTGTGCTCCGTGTTCTGGACGCGTATCGAGGCGGGGATTGATGCTGAAAGCGGGTAGATTGAATGTCAGCTCTATTAGATAATCTTATTACGTAAATTGATTTTTTAAAGTATTTTTTTCAATCTGTTGGCTTGTTTTGGTTAGGGCGAAAATTTTATTGTTCCACAATGAAGGTACTGTACTCATCAGATACAAGTAACTTTTATGTAGCTGAGTGAGCGGTATTCTTATGATTTGAGATCTATCAGTCAACACTTATTGATATACTTTTTAAGTGAAGTGACGCTTTAGCGTATTACATAAAGTGCCTTCGTTTATTTTCTGAATGAATTTCAAGAAACAATTGCGTTATATGTATGTTATTGGAAGTTAAAATGATAGATAAAACCACTATAAAATATAATTCCCAATAAAATATATGTATTACAGCATCATACATATTAATAAAAAAGCTGTGCACTATTAGCTACGAAATAATTTTATAAACTTTTGAAGTATTGCAAACGAAAAAGGCCCATATCTGGAGAATTTATTCAAATTTCTAGTTTAATATGCTCTACAAAAGCATCTGGCTCAGTTGACTAACTTCAAACAGTAAAATCCATTTTATGCATGTCCTAAAGTATGTAGTTTTGCAGAATTACACTGAAAGCATCAGCACTAATCATCGCTGAGACAGAATACACTTGCAAAAAACAAAATTGCTATAAATTCTGTGATACGAAACGCTTTCCTACATGACAAGTTACTCGAAATACAGCAACCCTTAAAATAAAAACATTGTATTAAATGTTGTTCTTATTAATATATATGAAACAATGTTAAAATGGTAAAGGTAGGGAATAAATAGAATTTTGAACAAAACAATCCCGGACACATTTCCCGCTCACAACAGTGTTGTTGAAACAATGTCAATGTGATGATTTAAAATGTTTTCCACGGGCAGAAAAGGCGGCATATATGTCTGTAAGATACGTTTTCCCTAGTATGGGTAAAAAAATACCCCACAACTTTCATTACAGTAAATGATGACTTACACAACCGGAGTTTTGTAATAGTCGACAAAATCTAAGGCGATTTTCTGAGATAATTATGAATGGGTAAACTGCAATGTAAAGGATACACATTATGAAAATGTCTAAGATAACAGATAATAACAATGAACTACGATTTGGATATAGGTATATTAGTGTTTATTACGCCTTTACGTTTTTATTAAAAGTGTACAACGTGCGCAAATACGGAAAATAGCTTATGATGATGTTTCATATGAGAAGGTGTTAATGCACATAAATATACTTCTAACGTTTCTATTACTCTGCGATTAAAATAAATAAAATGAAGTGCAAGTTGAATAAATGATTTTGGGATTTATAATGTTGTTTTATTTTATTTTTTAAGGTTGATAGCGTATTATTCATATAAAAAAATTGGGTAATATTTTTGATAGTTGGATATTATGTTAATCTAGAACTAAAATTTTAATGGGTACACACATTTGTGTGAATTTGCGTTCGTTATTCATATCCATAACACGTTGTTAGAACGTGCCATCGTATTATACATGATCTCAATCCGAATAATCTACTACACTACACTCTATGGCAGGCACGACAGAAAGACGAATGAACACATTTCTAAAGAAATGGCAGAAACACTAGAGGAAGACCTCCAATCTGTGGTGGAATTGGGACAGAAGTAGTTGGTCGCGTTCAATGCTGCCAAGACTAAACTAGTTTCATTCAATAATTACAAGAAACTCTCCCTACCACCTATAGCAATGGCCAACGACTCTTTATCTGAGAGTATATCTTTCAAACTCCTTGGCCTAACGTTCAAAGGAAACATGAGTTGGAACAATTACATTGAAGGCATTGCCAGAGCCGCTACAAGAAAGGTAGACTCTCTCTACCGTGCTAAAAAAACTACTAACACCTGAAAGTATCCTGTACCTCTATAAGGCCACTATTCGCCCATGTATGGAGTATTGCTGCCACATCTGGGCTGGTGCATCTTCTACTAGTCTCCCGTTCCTTGACAAGGTTCAAAAGAGAGTCGCAAACCTGATAGGCCCTGAACTGGCATCTAAGCTTCAGCCTCTGTCCCATCGACGAAATGTTGCATCCCTCTGCCTTTTCTACAAGTATTTTAGTGGTGAATGCTCTAACGAACTGCAATCACTTGTGCCCCCACAACGTGAGCACCCTCGACAAACCCGACAGGCTGCTAAATCCCACCCCCACACTGTAGATATCCCTAGATGTAAAATATCTTTCTACTCTAATATTTTATTCCCCAGAATCGCTAGACCCTGCAATTCCATTCCAGGTCCCTGCTTCCCCAGCAGTACTGACGTGCAGAAGTTCAAGTGTAACGTGAACCGACATCTTGCTGCCCAAATCCCTACATAGTACGCCAGTAGTTGTTGCCCCTGATACTAGCCCCCTACACCAAAGTGGCAATTTGCCTTGTTTGGGGTGAAAATGTAAAAAAAAAAAAAAAAAAAAAATCTGAGCTATACTGATAACATCAGTAGAAAGAAGCAACCAAACACACACACACACCCACACACACACACACACACACACATATATATATATATATATATATGCATATGCATATGCATATACATAAAGATAATAATAATAATATTTAAAATTCTACGTATGAAAAAATAAATATGGATTGTAGTATCTGAAAATAAGGAATCATTAAGAAATCCTTTACCGGCCGAGTTTCAACAATGTCTTCTTCTCATCAAAAGAAAAATAATAGAACAATGAATGATGAAACGCAATTTAAAGCACTGAAGTAAACCGAGAATTATGAATACTACTCTATTTGCATAAAGGAAAACGTTTTCCGATTCACATCTGCATATTTGCAAATATGAATTTCAACATACGAATCGCCATTGAATCATCCTGCCTATTTTTATTTTTATTCCTATCTACACGGCCCACTAATATGCTTTCAAAAATGTTTACTCATACTTACCCTTGATCTTAAGATCAGTAATTAGTTTCATTCCTCCACGATGCCACGACCGTATCGGTTCGTCTTGAAGAAGTTCATCAACACCTTGCTCCGCTGTCAAGAAAAATATATGTATGTCTAAGATGTGAGGTTACTTTCGGCAACTGCATTTTCGTCATTGAGAGCATTTCAGTCATAGTAGTTCTTCCGCAGCGAATCGTCCAACACTTCTTTTCAAAGCTTGACATCCAATCGTGCGTGGTTCACTCTCTTTAATCATACACCTTTCTTCATGTTGCGCTGGATTCTCAATCGCAAAGCCATTCCGTTTTACAACGATTCGGACGGTTTAGCTGTCAGTCATATGTTTTTACATCATATCTCACCTTTCCGCTGTCGCCTCCGTGTCTCTTAATCAATACGATCTTAAGATCTGCCGTCATAATTTTTAGTGCTGAATTCAGTTCAAGTTTTAAACTGGCAAAATAATTAATACGATTTTTATACTCGACTAATTGTTACCGCCATAGATTTTGTCCACATTAATTTGAACCTAGGTCGATTAAAGGTTCACGATTTTAATTGCTCGTACAACTCATCCCCATCCCTTGTAAATACGCAACATATGATTTTGCAGAATTAAAACGGTAAATACTGTTAAAATATCACCCTTTTACTCGTTTTTTCGCATCGAAGAAGAATATTTGCTAATGTGACTAACCTGGCTACACCGAAAGAAGATAAAGCACGGTCGCGGCTCTCTAAACTCTCTCATCAGGTAGGGTATTTGATATCTGAAGGATTTACTGGTAAATTTACTTTGGCTTCTATTAGGGTGCGAACAACACGGTGACAAGAAGTTAAGTTGTGTTTAAAATAAAATAAAAAGGGCAGTATACGTTAAATCTTAATTAATAAATTGGTTCCAAACGGAAGTGATAGTATAATAAAATATCTTATTTAGTCATTAAAAGTTGACCCTAGTTTTGTACTCTTCGTTTAGCGGAGATATGAAATATATATATATATATATATATATATATATATGTATATATGTATATATATATATATATATATATATATATATATATATATATATATATATATATAATGACCAATGAATTGGAAAGCGCATTCCAGTGACGCAAAGTGTGTTAAGATTAATTAGGGGAGTGACATTTTTCCTGATATCTGGCGTGAGCTGTATTTTCGAAGTTTTGGAAATCCGAGTGAATTAGTACAGTAGAGCTATCTTTTCTAACTACAGAGCTGGTTTTCGTTTATTGTGCAAATACTTTTTTTCCTGTTTTGTTCCCCAGATGTAGAGGTACAGATGAGAGTATGATTTGAAGATAATGAATGAAATACGGTAAGACTAGTCTAGACCTCCTGGGGGAATATAGGTCATAAACTAATGGAAAAAGAAATCGCCGAGACGTCGAGAGAAAATAAGAACTTGAACAGATTGGTAATCGAAGAAATCGTCCAAAATTTGAGAGGAAAGGAAATAATGTGTTATTAATGTAAACGTCTATTAAAAATGGAAGCAATTAATGTGTCTCCTAGGAAAAATAACATACGCCATGAAGAGAAATTATCTGAAAATTGGTTCCTCGGTAGTATACAGGAGTGATCATATATATAATTTGTCAAGTATTCAAATACCACAGGTAAATTTATAGCACACTTCAATCATTTTACTTTATGTATACTACACCCTATATGTGTTATTTAATTATTATAAAAAAACAACATATACATTAAATATCCATAAACATCTATAAAATATGGCTCTTACGAAAGTTAAAAGAAGGCATATATATATATATATATACATATATATATATATATATACATATAACTTGGGCGTAGAAAACTTTATTATAGCTAAATATAGACCGATTATCATGCTGATATTAATAATAAAATAATATGAAAAAAATTCTCACCTGACAGATTTAATTCCCCGCTCAACAAAATGACAATTAATAAAAATAGTCATGAATACGGTGAGGAAAACATGAAATTAATTACATAGAAATCAAATAAGGTCTTAGGAAGTTTTTCTTTTTGCCTGAAAAGGGAAGGTCTCAATGACGTAATCAAAATAGTTCCTAGAAATTGTAGATGGAAGCCTGAGTGCAATTTACTTAATACCATAAACATGTCAGCACTGACACATATCACACGCATACGATTTATAAGGAGCTCAGAAATCGAAGAATCATAAGTATTACTCAGAACATCCGAAGGTGAAAGTTTTGCATATACAATATTTGATTGTACGTGTTGTTTTAAACTAAAATGCAATCTTTGCGATGTCCACTCAACATAGTGCCGGCGTAAACTACATTGTAATAACTATAACTCTCATTATAAAGTGGAGAGAACATATCTGCAAATGGACGACAAGGTAGGTCTGGTTGAAAAAAAAACAACGCGTATATTCGATGCAAAATAACATCGTTGTACAGACAAAGTAATTTGCTTAGCAAATCCATCGTTGCTATTACCTAGCCAAAGTAAAGACAGGCGAATACGAAATCTATTAACTACATTTTTTTTAGATCTTTAAAAATTGGTAACTTTCTTATTAATAGTAGATTCAAAAATGTTTGAGGGGTAGCAATTTTTCGCAAATGGTCTTAATAATGAATTTCAACTCATCATCCAGATAAGTTTCAGAATAAATACACAATTACATGTGTGTTAAATCTGAATTAAATCAATTTTTTGTTTTGTAAGACAAAATGAGTCACAACGAGTATAGATGCCGGTAAATGTTGGTTTACGATAAACGGAAGTAAGACAATATTAAGATGTATTGGAAACAAGAACATCTTTAAAGGAAAGTGTAGAATTTTTATTTATGTCTTTCGTAAACCAAAGGGTTGCATAAACTTTATTAAGGGACACCAAAAAAACACTGCCTTCGACTCGTTCTCAAATAAGCAAACAATCTCATCAACGTAACGAAATCAAAGGTCTGGGTTATGAAAACCAAACAATACTCCCTGTTCGTGAAAACCTACAAATATATAAGCAAACGTTTGCCCCAATATGAAACCATGGCCACACCATTTGTCTTTTTGTACATATTATCATTAAAAGTGCATTCAACTGACATCATGGGAAATTTAATCAGTTCTGCGGAAATATTTTCTGGAATTTGGGGAGTTGGAAGTTGATTCCGATGTAAGGCGTCAGCACAGATATTAATGGGGTCTCACAATGTTACCCAAATAAAACATTAGAAATATAAAAGAAACACATACCTTTGTCAGAATGTGTATAGTTATGCATAAAATTAACAAAGGTAAAACAATCTGTAATGGACAATAAACTCTAATGTTCTAAAATAGATGTTAAATTACTTGTAAACCATTTATCTTACTTGTGTTGAGAAGACCAATCATTGATAATAACAAAAGTATCTATGGTACCCCATTTTCATTGGTTATAAACAAACAATACAAAGTGGGGCGAATTAAATTTTAAATAGAAATGGGAAGAACACCACTTTTGACCTAATTGAAAATTTTTGGGAACTTGGTCTCACTAGAGACAGTAGAATCATGTTCATCTACCGGATGCAATTTAACAAATTTAGAAGTGTTCCTCAGGATAGTCATCATTTTATTGACGTAATCCTGGTGATCCATTATGACTACGCCAGAGCCTTTGTCGGATTTTGTGAAAACTAAATATTTTTTATGGCGAAGTGATTTGATTGTACGATGGTGTAAATTTCACCATCTAAACTCACACAAGGAAACGGAGTGTCAGCATATACATGTGCGACCTCATATAGTTTCGCCTTAAGGTCACTGACAATAAAGTCGAAATCGGGAGACACTCTTTCTAATAAGGCAAAAAGATTTCGAATTCAGCGTATATATCTTCACTCTTTAGGGATATAGGGGAATTCAGAAGTCAAAGCCATGGGAATAAATATTGAATTCAACATCAGAAAACTGTGCGGATTTAGGACGTTCTGAGGATTCCCTGTATTTGTTGAGCATATATATATATATATATATATATACATATATATATATATATATATGCATATATATATATATATGTATATATATACATATATATATATGTGTGTGTGTGTGTGTGTGTGGATTTGAAAGTTGTTACTTATATTATGCTTCCTACATTTTTATTTCGTCCGACTAGATCAGTGTTGTAAATTGAATAATGATGCCTGAATTTTTTAAATTAAAATCTGAAAGTTTCTTTTCTGTGTTGAACAACTTCCGTAGACATACGTCAGATGCAGAGCAACCTCATTGGATTTGCCTATAAAGAAACTTGAACTGAACAACATAAAATGGGCACCTGTCATTATATAGAACTTGTTTTTGTTAGCACAATTAAATCATTCTTATTCGATTTCAGATTAGTGAAAAGGATTTGAGTGGTTCGACTCTCATTATTCGTTATCTTTATATGACGCAAGAACTTAGCGGATGCTTAGACCGGATCATGTCTGGCCACGCGATCACGTGGTATCAGTATTGCGGGATTAATCCCATAGTCGACGATGGAATAGCAGCACTCACGCTCCTCAACAAACCGTAAGATCAACCTGCAAAAATTAGTTCCCAAATAACGTGAAGCGTGTTCTGGGATGGGAATGCTATACACCTTCTGTTTATCTGGAAACGAGGGTGGATTGTCAAATTTGAACATTCGTTGAAACCTTGGATTTGTTAAAGGCTCAAAATCCCCATGTAATTTTAGATAAAATGGAAACAATTTGTTTGCTACAAAACGGCAGCTTGGCACATATAAATTTAAAGAATGCACATTGTGTTACAGCGTTTCTCTTGCCCACCGTACAATCACATCATGGATCTGTCTTTCTTCAACCACAGATGAATTACATGGGTATCATTACTTCGAAAACAACGTCAAAATTTTCTTCGTGAAAAAAACGGATTATCCCGACAAGAGCTGACATTTCTAAAAAGTTATTAATTCTCTCGTTCATTGCTAAACATTCTTGAAGTTTTAGTAAAGAAGTATAGTGGATTAATTATTAACCGACGCTTACAAAACCCTGCACACACACACATGCATACACGCACACACACACACACACACACACACACACACACACACACATATATATATATATACATACATATGTTTGTAGAGCTGAAACCAAGAAGAAAAATCAATAGGTTATATATATATATATATATATATATATATATATATATATATATAGAGAGAGAGAGAGAGAGAGAGAGAGAGAGAGATCATGGGTTGAGGTAGTTGCTTGTCCAGCCGCAGTGATGGGCTGTGAACAAGGAAACAGTACTGTATGTGGATGACTATAATGCTTGAGCATTTGGGAAGTGATATACAAATTACCATTAGTGTATGAAACGATGCTGTTCACGCTTAAGTACTTTGGAAAATTCGAAAACATTGTTAATTCACCGCCTGCATAGATGCAGTCCTGTAGCGCAATGGTGAGAAGCTCTGATTGTCGTTAGAGAGATAGGTTTTCGATCCTGGCTTGAAGTAGTTGCAAGTCTTGTGGCATTAATGAGCTGTGAAACTGTGGACATGTACTTTTGATGACTATATATATATATATGTATATATATATATATATATATACTTATATGATATCTATTCCTAATTTATATATTTCAGTTTGTGTAGGAATTAGCAATTTTTAGCGAGTGTCTATTGATGTATATTTTGATTTGCACTCAACCAATCTTTTTTGTATTGTAAAAGCTGACCTCATATCTTCTATATCCATAATTGTTTGAAATTAAATCTAAAACAACTTCATGCTAGTAAACAAGAGTGTCTCTATATAAATCATAATACTAAAAGTAAAATCTGAAAGAAAATGACAGGTTCAAAAATAGATTCCGACTACATTCCCAACGTCAAATTTAAAGTAATCTTTATTTTAAAGTAAAATAATCCCTATTGATCAAACAAAACAATATTGTAAGAATTAACTTAATGCAAACCTATTAATTGAAGGAATTTCGCTTAGTAAAATATCAATAAATTAACATTTCGTATATGGGTAAATAAAGAAGCATTAAAAATAGGCTTGACATACACTATAGTTTACTTTTGATTAGTATATAACGATAAATATTACCTGAAATAAAATATCTAATAATTAAAACCAGTTGCACTTTTAATCGCATAGAGGCCTCAACAATAAATGGCCATATGATTAAAATACAGGGCCGCCGCAAGAAAGGTGGGCTCTCTCTACCATGCTAGACAACTACTACCACCCGAAAGTCCCCTGTACCTCTATAAGGCAACCATTCGCCTATGTAAGGAGTATTGCTGTCACATTTGGGCTGGTGCATCTGCTACTGGTCTCTCGCTCTTTGACAAGGTTTAAAAGAGAGTCGCAAAGCTGATAGGCCCTGAACTGACATTTAAGCTTCAGCCTCTGTCCCATCGACGAAATGTTGCATCCCTCTGCCTGTTCTACAGGCATTTTATTGGTAAATGCTCAAACGAACTGCAATCACTTGTGCCCCCACAACGTGAGCACCCTCGACAAACCCGACAGGCTGCTAAATCCCACCCTCACACTGTAGATATCCCTAGATGTAAAATATCTTTCTACTCTAATATTTTATTCCCCAGAACCGCTAGACCCTGCAATTCCATTCCAGGTCCCTGCTTCCCCAGCAGTACTGACGTGCAGAAGTTCAAGTGTAACGTGAACCGACATCTTGCTGCCCAAATCCCTACATAGTACCCCAGTAGTTGTTGCCTCTGATAGTAGCCGCCTACACCAAAGTGGCAATTTGCCGTGTTCGGGGTGAAAATGTAATTTAAAAAAATCAGTTAATTACAATTTGGGTCTATTTTTAGAAGAAAATACAGATATTCATGCTTGTTCAAATTCATTCATAGAAGTATACACTCCGTGTCAAAATTATCTGAAAATCGAGACTTTTGTTTGAACTCCGACGCTTTTCAATGAAAATCCGTGAAACTTCGCAGGTTATACGGCAACACTAACGCATGCGCAGATAATACAATTTTTAGCTGATCTGCGCAATATTGAGCAAAAGACAGCCATTTTTGTGACTTGCAGTTTTTTTCTGAATAGCCAACTTCATATGTAAGATGGGACGTTAAGTGAAGCTGATAATCTAAAAATTGTCCAAAAATCATAATAAAATTTCCACCTTAGAAATGGCCAAACAATTACATTGTGATCATCTTACAATAACAAAAATATTGTACTAACCCCCAACTTTGAAAGGGACGTTCTGACAAAGGGAACATTCGTAAGAAATCGTATCTGTCACGTCGAACAATAACCAAGATCAAGAAAGAAGTTCGCCGTAACCCACTTGAAACTAGCAAATAAGTTTTTGAAAAAGCTGGCGTTCCTGACGTGCCCAAATCAACTCGTTGTCATATTCCGAGGACGATTGCAATATTTGGAAATCCAGAGGTCCGCCCTCAATTGGAGCATATCCACAATAAGAAGAGGATGGAATGGGCAAGAGATCACATGAAGGTGAATTTTCAAACTGTTTAGTTCACCGATGAGTGTCGAGCGACCATTGATGGACGCTATGGGTGGAGGGAAGAATGGTACCGTAATGAACGCCACCAAAGGATCAGGCCTCAACAAGGAGGTGGTGGTGTGATGTTCTGGGTTGTAATCATTGGCAATTAGCTGGTAGGGCCATTTAGAGTCGCAGATGGGGTAAAAATTACCGCCAAACTCGACGTTGACTTCATTAAGGAAAACGAACTCTGGCACAAGTAGAAGAATTTTTCATTCTGGAAGAAGATGGGATTCATGCATGGTACTGCACCGTCTCATTCTGCAAGGATAGCCACTGAATATTTTGAAAAGAGTTTTTGCCAGACATGGGAAAATAATGCGATGCCCCGCCTGTTGTCCAGATTTAAATCCCATCGAAATCTGTAAAGCATCTTGAAACAAAATATTTACTCCGGGGGAAGGCACAACAACTCCAAGGATAACCTCTGAAATGATATTTTGGCTGCTTCCAAAGACATTTTAGATGAAATCGAAAGTTTTACATCATCAATGGACCAAAGGCATTTTGCTCTTGTCAATAAAAATAACAATTATATAAGATATTGGTTGTACTATGAAACCATGTTGAAGTTGTTTGTTCTTTATTATAATTGTTCTCAATTCACAAATTCCAAGAATAATCACGTTTAGCATTGGTTTTCATATAAAGTTGGCACGCTGAAAAAAGTCAAATCACCAAAACGGCTGCCCATTATTTATTACTGTGTAGATTAGCTGAACATTTTAGATCTGCGCTTGTGTTAGTGTTGCCATATAACGTGCGAAATTGCACAAATTTTCATTGAAAACTATCGGAGTTAGAACAAAAAATATCGATTAGCATATAATTCTGGCACGGGTTGTATAACGCATTAAATAATATTTCTATTCGCTACGGATTCAAGATTATATTTTCACAATATTCAGTAGCAAAAATGGGCTTAAATATATGTGTATAACAAATACTAATCATTAGATATGTAGGGCAAGTAAGGTTCAGATCCTTTGAATACATAGATTAATACCTTTTAGATTGGTAACAATCGCTGGATAAGGATTATAGAAAACACAGGAGTATCGTATGCTCACTCTATCAATTTCAAATAAGAAGAACAATAGCTTGGTTCGCATGAGCTTTGGCTAATAACACAACACTTCCAAGATAAATGGGCGTGTTTTATCCCGGCCATCATTAACGAGCCTTGGATTATTTCGTCAGCGTATGATAAAGCTAAACTCTTTTCTAAGAACTTTGCAGTAGCGTAGACCATATGCGATCAGGGTGTCTTACCTTTCGAATTTCCTCCCAATACTGAACATAACATGAGTGATATCCATGTATATGTTCGTGATATTGACACATTCATCCAAGAATTTTGTGCCAGCAAAGCAAACTGGTTATGAACGTATTTCAGTTACATTACTCCAAAAGTTGAATTTGGAACTAGCACCCAGACTTGCAAAGCTGTTCAATTGAAATATTAAAACAATTGCTTTCATAAATCTTAAGTACTTTATTAGTTTGCCAAACTTTAAGATTAATAAGGACTAATCGTCTGCACGTACGGAACGGTAAGTATTCTGTTCGTCATGAGTAAGTTGCTTGAATCACCGTTAAATAAAGAACGTTTTAACTAACTCAGCAAACAGAATAAAACTATTCAGCGAAAAGCAAATGGTTTTCCGTCCGGCGAAATCTACAACTAATGTACTGATGATACTTTCACATAGAATCAGTTATTTTATCTGATGCTTATCAAAGCCTAAACAGTAATTTTTTACATATAAAAGACATTTGATTTTGTTTGGCATAAAGCCTTACTTCGCAAGATTTCCAAATCTAGAACACGTGGAAATTTGTTCTCAACCATTGTCGTATCTCTATGATAAGTTCCTACATGTAACCTTCGAAGAAAAAAGTCTGAAGTTCAAAAGTACCGATGCTGGCATAATTCATGGGTCTTTCTTCCTTATCTTCAGTAATGGGTTCCTAACCCATATTTTAGGTTAATTCCTCAACATATACGCAGATACACAACGTTATATGGCAATGTTTTAGATGCCAACAACGACCAAAATATATGGGTATCTCTCTTATCAGACCTAGAGCATGTAGTGACATTGGGGGGATTAATTTTAACGCATCGAAAACCAAAGTGTTATCTTTTCACCATAAACAATCTGATCTCCACTTAGCCATCATTAATATGAATGGCTTTAGTATTTGATAAACCTGTGGTTTTAGCCTTTAATCCTGACCTGAAATGGAAGACTTATATAACATTTGTAGCCGAAAAAAATCTTGCATTATTGTACCGCTCCAGAAGGTATCTAACCTCCGATGGAATTAGTGAACTTGATAAGCGCTAGATACGTCCTAAAATTTAAAAGTCTTGCCATATAGTCGTGGGATTAGCTCGGAACACTCTATACCGCCTTGAAAAAGTTTAAACAAGATTTAAACGTTAGTAGGTGATGCCCTTTATTTCTCCCCTCCAAACACTTTCTTACAGAAGAGACGTTGCGAACCTGTTTCTGCTTTGTAGTTTATTTACTGACAAGTGTTCATATGAGCTTTAATATATGGTCTACTGTTTCCAAATGTTTATCGAAAAATCTGTCTAGCAAAATGACCATGCACCGTGTACGCGACTTCGTACCCGTGTCTTAATTTAAACGCAAATTCCATGAAACAAAAAACGTATTTTATAGACATTTGTTCCACTGATCTGCTTTCAAGTTGAATACAATATGGTCGTTATAAAGTACAATATAAACAAGTCTTTATTGACTTGCCCCTAAATAACCTATTTCTTATCCAAAACTTATTACTACACTGTCGTTAAAATGATTACTGTGCACTCATTAAGCTTCATACTTGAGTGGATTTCTGTTTTTATTTTTTTTTTGTCGTTAATCTTCACGTCCAAACTGACATTATTTTTGCACCAACCAAATAATTTGTGTATTAATTTATTTAGCGTTCATGTGAATAAAAATCAATTTAGACCAAGCGAATAAAAATCTTCTGCAATATCTAAACCTATGTAATTACATTTAGTCATCATATAAAAATGTATACTCGCTTAATCAAAAAATATATTAAGTTGTAAAAATAAGAATAAGTCCTTTTAACTTACAGTTCTATATACTAAAGACGTAATGTTTAATGATTGTTGGTAATAGTCATACTTTACCTTTAATTAAATCTTTACAAAAAATCATATCTAGAACAGGGCAAGGTAGGTTATTTGAGAAATATACATATTATAACATGAAATGAGTTTAGGCGTACTATAATGCAGGTATGAAAATAATTGTAGGCACTAGTGTTAGCTTTTACTGAACTGGAACCAGAATATCTCAGAAAATTACAAAATGATTTATATAACTTATCGAATGGCAGTTGGACATTCTATAAAATCGAGAAAAATCAAGTAGCATATCTATTAGAAGATATGAAGTTATGTATATATTTTTTGGGATCCTGTTTTAATGAATTCAATAATTTATACGAACGTGCATTTTGACCTAAATACGAGTCGGCAATAAGTTTCCATTTTATCAAGTTGGTACCCCCAAATAAGGAGCGGCATATGTATTGTTTACAATATAATTATCCACTTACCACTAACCGTGTCAGTAGATAATTAACCACTAACCGTGTCAGTAGATAATTATATTTTAAACGATGTTAGAAACTACGGATATTATAATTTGCACCACCCACAGAATACATTCATAGATATCAGCTATTTTGATGCAATACATTAATACACGTCTACTTTTATACAATATATTCATATACAATAACTTACGATATGAGAACGAAAAGAGAAATTGCCACAACTATAGCGCTTTTGAAATAAAGATAGTGTTGCACCTTAAGCAGTTAAAAGGACCCGTTTCATGATAGCCTACAAGTGCGAAGTAATTATGTTCGGTATTTGTATGACTCGTGCACATTCATATTGTAAGAACAAAATATTTTTTTGAAAGAAAACAATTAAAAGGTATACTGACCTTTTTTTGGATTTAAATAATATTTTATAAGCAAATGTTTTAAATATGCGATCGTTTTTGTTTCAATAAAGGTAACAATAGTACAATTCTGCAGATATGTAGGCAATTAGGCGTGAATTCTAAAAGAGTTTAGCATGAAAACGTACGCTTTCTGACAGATTAGACTAAACAACTAAATTTATGAAGAGAATGACGTAATCGTCTACTAACTTCGGAACCATCAATATCACATTAAAGGAGCCATGTTATAGAATTTGCACGATGTATCAGAATGGCAGTTGTCAGTGCGTTGTATAGGATTGTGAATTAGTGACCGCATGCATGTTATTTGTTTAATAAAATGTCATAAAATATTAGTGAGACGGATCAATAAATTGGACTATTCATTAACATAGATGCCTTCGGATTCCCACCTCACAAAAAATGGATTCGTGAAACACGATTTTTGGAGGGGGTGTAAACGAGGTATTAGAGAATATGATTCTGCGCATCAAAGAGCGTAAATAAAAAGGCTGTCTCTCTGTCCAGAGAAAATAGATTTGGTACTGATTTTATGGGGATGATGAGAACTAAATGGCGGTCAAAATCATAGAAATCTAGACCATGCTATTTCTAAGGAAACAAAAACACTACCACGCACTTTCAACCGTGCTTAAATTATTT
The DNA here is from genome assembly GCF_053919585.1 of Euprymna scolopes. Classification (NCBI taxonomy): domain Eukaryota; kingdom Metazoa; phylum Mollusca; class Cephalopoda; order Sepiida; family Sepiolidae; genus Euprymna; species Euprymna scolopes. The sequence continues at coordinate 61,667,513 of NC_136489.1, read as the reverse complement.
CTCAGAAAAGAATAGAAACTTGCGTCTGTGGCATTATGTATAGAAAGCTTTTATTTTCACATAAAAAAGAATCGCGGAGTACATGCCATTAAACGGCACCGCATGAAACCCAACAACAAAAGAGGGTGCATTCCCTTTCGCTTTTATAAACACCAGCATTGCTGATGTACTGTAAGTGTGGATATATATGCAATTCAATTCGTATGTATTAATTTAGTGTTTCTATTAAGGACACAACGTTGTCCTTTAATTCAGTATAGTGAGTATTTAGAAATATTTATGTCTTGATCGACATTATAAAAGGCTTCAGTTTCAACATAATCTTCACAATAAAAGTGATCGAGTCGTTCAAATGTGATGAGAGACAAATATGATATCCCGTGAAGATTTTGCTTATATTATCATTGTTGTATTATTTTTGTCTAGTTTTTAATTTTATGTCCGACAGGCCAACTTACACCAAATTAATAAAAGGAATTATCATTTTACATTTTTAAATATACACGAGTGCTCTTTTATTTGATTTTTTTTGTAGAAGAGAAAAAAACTGTTCTACGTATCCATAGAATAGCATTGCGTCTGGAACAATATTCCCGAAAATAAACGGCTCTATAACGTTATACATATTATAGTTAACAATGTATCCTTAAATATGATTCTGGCCTTCACCGAAGCTACTCATTTTTGGATGGGAATATATTTGACACATAAACAGTCGAGAACTCATATAAATAAAGTGTACTAGCTACTCCCTGTGCATCTATTTTATTTGCTGGTCGGTATCCTCATATACATATATACTGTTTCACTATATTTAACAAACAGACTTCTTTAAACTTCTCTAGGTAACTACGACAACGAGATTAGAATGTTAACTCTTGTAACGAATTTATGTAAATAATGTCTTTAATAGTTGTTATCTAACTACGGTGTGCCTACCTAATCCTCTGACCTTTTTTAGTAGGATTCGAACCGTTAACTGAATACAACTGTCACCTGAAACTGTAGAGATTCAACGACGGCATTCACTGCGCCACGCACGCTAGAGAAGTAGTTTGACAAAACGTGATGCGATAACAACCATACAAGGCAGTAACTACTTTAGATAAATTTCATAAACCTGCATTTTTATCCCCTCGCAGTTAATCAGGTGAAGAAGATCCGAGTATGTGTTCGCCGAAACGTAGTGGGACAAAAACTTTGAAAATGAGGATCTTAATCTTCTCAAATAATGAATGCACAAATTATGCAATTTTATCTCCATTCAAAAACAAATTATATATTGCGTGTTAGCAAATAGGAAAATGTATGGTTTCGCTATTTTCTTAAACATTTGCTGAAATAAATGCCATTTCTTAGTTGGTCCGTTGCAGTAATATGTTCAGGAAGTGATGTAAAAGCAGTAATAAATATAGAAAGTAGATTTCCTCCAAACATATTTCATTAGAATATTTTTCTAGAGTTCCTGAACACCAATATTTCCGACACATATACTGTCTGTGTTCGTCTTTTATATTTTATTTGAATGTACTCGTTGGAGTTTCTAAATCAGCTTTGCTTTTTCCCACGCTCTATATTTCTCACGGATTTATACTGATTCCGTAAATACTGTTATGCATGGCTTCGTTTATCAGCCCTTTTCAAAGCATTAATCTCTTATGGAAAAGATGCTTTCCACTTGTCCTTGAATCATTGCCAATCATATAAAAATATAAATAAACGAAAAAAAAACACTGAAACGAATCGACATTAACGTAAATTTAATCAAATCACATAAAAAGCATATATCATAAAAATCACACAACCAATCATCTGCAAATTATATAATAACTTATCAATTCTAAAGATATCAATCGAGATTAAAGCATATGATATAAGCCACGTAAAGAGAAGACTTTATTTTCAAATACGATCTTAATACCCTTGAAGGTATAGATCTAAGTTTAAATACAAAAAGTAGAACAACGATTAAGGAACTATGCATGGGTAATTAGTATATTTAAAAGAAAATGAAAAAAAATATATCAAACGCATTAGGTAAACTCTCCAAAATGAACGAGCAAATAAAAATAAATACTTTTATGAAATTATAACAAAATCAAACAGCCACATGTTAATATGAAAAACATATAGCACCTTTCTAAAAGTGATGTAATATATACAAAAGGAGGGTGCAAGATCTAAGGAACGCATCACGTGATTGTGAGGATATTTAAAAGGAGCTGTATCTGGCGGACTGTACATGCAATTAATAATGCATTAAACTTGTATAGAAGTACAGGATATTCTCTGGCATAGCGAACATTCTAGCATGGTAGGCAGAACACACGTTTTTTTACAGCCAACTTGGGGATTCTTTCAATGCATCAGTTCCAATTTATGCCCCCTCCCTATAAATATTCATTTGGGTAGTTTGAACGAAATTCTTTCAGGTCATGTGTTATTAGCTATCGCTAACCGTAGTGCTGAAGGTTCCTTGTAATTTGAAAATGAAAGAAGCGCATTCTTGACAATATTGAAGTCTACGATACGTTTATGCCCCCCCCATTCCACGATGTACTGGTGTTCTTCTTTTAGGGTTTCCACCATTACCTCGGATATTTATTTTTTTTGTTTTTTAACGTGTCTCTATAGAGTCTGGTGTGGTCAAATTCAAAGTAATACAGCATTCCGACAATGAACATAAACTTCGTATTTTGTCGAATCTCGTATAATTTGAAAAAGAGCCAGGATAATTACATCACTGAAGTTTTGTGATATTATTTTTATGTCGCTAAAGCAATTCCGGAAAAATGCGTGTCACAGAAGAAAACGGGTGTACTCTTGAAATATAATTCGGTGACGCCTAAAAATTTAAGAAAGGTCAGCCGCCCACCAGCACGTAGAAAGTGAGAACCTGATCCTCTACGATAAGGGAGAGAAAGCAACTGCCATAAAAAAAGATATAACCCGGAATAAAAATAATATTGCAGAATAAATAATCTTTCGGCAGACAAAAACAAAGACGCATTGCAAGATAAATGAATATTCATGATTACAAATGCATTGATATATATATATATATATATATATTTATATATAAATGTATTTATGATCTATGCCCAGTACAGACATAACTCTTTCAGAGATTTGTGCTACAGAGAGTTCATACATTAAATAATCAGACAGCGTATAAAGTGATAATTATATATTTCGAAAAACAGGAAAGGAAAACCATAGGTTTTGAATAAGATAACTCTAAAGTTTATATTGATCAAATTTTCTGACATGGGTGTGTCAACTTTTCTTCTTAAAAACCTCCTGCTCAGGGGAAACGGTGTCATAATAAACCGTTTTGAAGCTTAATACATAATGAAATGAATAGGAATGCTTATTTAGTCATTAGAATTCTACTTAAAAAAAATGTCCTGAACCCTGTGTGCATATTTTTGTGGACTGAGTGTGATTTTTTTACCCAGCTTGACTAAATATATTCTTTTGTCTCAGTTTAAAAATGGCTTTCATAAGGAGACATAAACGCAGAAAAACACTTTCCTTTTACTACATATATAGATGCTACACACTTAATCGTCAGAAAGATAACATATCTTCCTTTTGTCAAGCGTGACTACAAGATATATTTTGATGTCATCTGTTTATGAATACAAGCAAGTGGTTCCTCACGTTGTGATCCATAATGGTGAGGAAATGCAGCGAGACATGACTAAAGGAAAATATTCAGGTCTGCCTTTTAGAGTTACAATGGTTTTGCGTTAATCAACCAACAATGCTTCTGACTTGTTTCTGCAAGGTAAACACATCGGATGTTGGGAGGGAAACCGACATGAGATTAGCATCCGAACATTTCGTAAAATATTCGGCCGGCTCTACACTCAAAAGAACTTCCTGTTCCAGTTTTCAAAAGATAGCGTCAATTAGACGACAAACAAGTTTGGACATGATATAAACGAGAAAAACAATTCTGGCAGTCAATTGAAAGAAAATTATTCATTGTTGGAGGACTGTTATTCAGACAATGAACTTTTACTTATACACAAGCTAAACTGAATTATTTAGCGCGGTATTTGAGGCGTTCAAAGAAAGCAGCAAGTGTTTTAGCATCAAGATTGCAAGGCAGAACTCCTGTTGATTACTCTATTTAAGTATCAAAAGATGGTCACAAAAAGCTGTTCATGATTTCAGAAATCGTAACCAGCTTTTTGCGACCTTCATTTAAAAAGCCAGCCAGTTTCTTTACGTCCCATGATATTCCAGGCCTTCTCAAAGAACTGGGTGTACCTAAATTGAATTGAATTGATACTCTCTTTTGACAGTTCAAAACGCCGTCTCAAGTGTATTCTTTCACATAAGGACAATGTTTATGGAGCAGTAACAGCCGGTCACTCAGTACATTTGCGAGAAGACTATGATCATATGAGAATGGTCATGAACTCATTAAAGTATCAGCAGAGCAATTAAATCATGTGTGTTAACTTAAAAATTGTTAACTTTTTTCTTGAAAAGAAAGGTTTCACCAATGTTCAATGTTTCCTCTGTATGTGGTACAGTCGACTACGAGATAGCCATTGGGTCCTAGAAGAACTTCCCTATGCGTGATGACTATTCGAACAGGGATTTCAAACATCGTAACAGACCCAACAGAAAAATAAGATAATTTCCTCTTTCCCCCTCTTCACATCAGATTAGTTTTTATGACGCAATTTTTAAGGCACTGGAAACGGAAGGTTAATTTTTCCAACTCACCATCACAGCTTTACAGGATTACCTTTGAGAAATCAAAACAGGTGTGTTTGATGCAACACAGATGCGAACCCTAGTTCGTGATGGTCATGTTATGGATAAGATGACTGTTTTAGAGAATGTAGCATGGTTATGTTTTGTGGTGTTCGTTCAAAACTTCCTTGAAAATTAAAAAAAAAACAGAACTACACAAAACTTGTTGTGGTTTGAGTTTTCCCCCTTTGTAAATTGGCTGTTTGGAGAAATGGAAAACTAGATGGCTCTAGTTGATAGTCAATTTGCATAAGTGGAGAAATGGGCAGCATATAAACGGTACTTTTTTAAGCAGGGTAAGAGCGCAGAGTGTGAAACGACGGTTGGAAGAAGTGACGGTGAATTCTTTTTGTGACGGTGAATTATTTTGGGACGTTGAAGAGCTCAACATTTTGGAAGGAACAGCTGTGTCTTATATATATTTTATTTAATTTCTTTTTTTTGTACTTCACTACAAGCTATTTCGGCGGGAACTATGGAAGCAGAGAGGATCAGAAGTGAAATGATTAAGACGTTCTCTGGAGAGGGAGATGTTATAACCTGGCTGACCAAGTTAAACTTGTCGCTAAGTTGCTGGACATCGCGGATGTAGCCAGCTTGATACCGCTGTATCTTGATGGTGATGCTTTGGCCCTATATCTGGAGATGCGGGAGGAGGATCGACTGCCTGTTGGCGCCATTGAGGAAAAGTTGAATAAAGCATTTACCGAAGGACCGTTTGTGGCATATGGCAAACTAAGCCGTATGGTGTGGACCGGAGAGCCTGTCGATGTTTACGCCAACAATATCAGGAGGTTGACGGGACTAGCAGGATTCAATGGAGGAGGCCGTCGACAGATGGTTAAGATGGCCTTTATCAATGGCTTCCCGGACAATATTTCTATAGCTCTGCAGCAACTGCCCGGTGTAAATACTATGGAGGTGGCGGAGTGGATTACACAGGCAAGGGTGCTGCCCAGGAAAAAAAGAGAGTGAGCAGGCAATCGTAGCTGTCGCTCAACGAAGCAAACTGCATCAGGGAATTGTGAAGGACGAAAATCAGAGAGGACTGTGGCAGAGACCCAGGTTCTCTGGCAGATGCTACCGATGCCAAGGCCCCCATATGGCGAGGGAGTGCAGGGAGCCAAAGCCAGAAGTCACATTTTACCGCTGTAGGGAAGTCGGCCACATCAGCAGCTTCTGTCCCCAGGGAAACGAACAGGGGGAAGTCACTGCTCCGGTGGCTACCCCACTTATTCGACGAAGGCGCTTCAGGATATGTCAACACAAGTAGAGGTGACCCTAAATGGACGAAGTGCAAAAGCCCTTGTCGACACGGGATGTACTTCAACAATTGTCACCAAAGACATGGTTGATACATGCAATGGAACCAGCAGCATTACGACAGTTGGCAGAGAGGTGAAGTGCAATGGCACAAGTATCGTTCGGTTGATGGTACGTTGGATGTCACTAACAATCCAGGCGATTGTTATTAAGAAAATTGTCGCGGGTGCCGATGCGGTGCTAGGGATGGACGCAATTGCTCGACTAGGGGCGTTACGGTACATAGGAACTCCGTGTGATTTGGAGGACATCAAGGGGCTGCAGGTGTGCAATTCGAAAAAGGTGTCACAGGAACGGCCGGGTCAGACAAAAGTTGCACGATAGAGGACCAAGATTTCTCTGCACACTTTGATGGTGAGAAATGGACAGTCAAGTGGGCATGGAAGTGAGAACCTCCCATACTGAACAACAGTGGAATGCTACAAGCATACGTTGCGAGGAGGCATAAGATTTGGATTTGAGAAGGAGGTGGACCGATGGATCTCAGAGGGGATTTTAAGACCATGGACGGAGAAGGTGGAAGGTGTCCTGCCGTTAATGGACGTTGTTCATCCCACGAAACAAAAAGTTCGGCCAGTACTAGACTTCAGGGAGCTGAACGTACACGTTGCGTGTCACACGGGAGGCGATGTGATGGACGTGTGCGGAGAGACCATGCGAGAAGGGGGCAGATTCAGAAGACTGCGACGATTGTGGATTTAAAATCTGCATACCTACAGATCCACATTTCACAGGAATTCTGGAAATACCAGCTGGTTAGATACAAGGGCCGAACGTACTGCCTGACTAGGTTGGGTTTTGGCCTGAATTCTGCACCAAAAATCAGGGCAGCGATCCTCAAAATGGTGCTAAGCAAGGAGGACGCAGTCAGAAGAGCCACCAGTTCCTACATTGATTATATTTTGGTGGATGAGACGGTAACAACTGCGGAGGACGTAGTAAAACACCTCAACAGCTTTGGTCTAATTGCAAAACGCCCGGAGTCGTTGGAGGGAGGAGCTGTGTTAGGGCTTTAACTAAGAAAGGACCAGATAAAACGGTTAGTGTTCCGGAGGGGAAATGAGATCCTGGAGGTGTCGGAAAAATTGAGCAGGCGAGAACTCTTCTCAATATGCGGAAGACTGGTGGGCCATTAAACGTATTGCAGGATGGCTACGGAGTACATGTAGTTATATCAAAAGGCTAGCTAGTGCAACAGTGCAGAAGGTGCTTTGCGGTGTGATGCAAGCTGTATATTAGTGGGGGTCACCTTGGAGATAGGTGGTGTTATTGCAGAAGATGCTGCTTGGTTGCGGAAGTAGGACGACGTTGCTCACATAAATGTGGCGGAACTGGATGCGGTTATGAAGGGCATCAACATAGCCTTGAAATGGGGGCTAGAGAATGTTGAGGTGAGAACCGACTCAGCCATTGTGTTCTCTTGGATCCAGTCCAAAGCTACAAGAGAAAGGAGGGTGAAGACGAAAGGCGCTGCCGAGATGCTAGTAAAGCGTCGATTGAGGGTGTTAAGGGAGCTGATTAGGGAATTTGATCTTCAACTTAGGGTCACTATCGTTCCTTCAGCGAAGAACAGAGCAGATGTGATGACGAAGGTGCGGAATTCCTGGCTAAGGGCGCCGAATGAGGCGGCTGTTGCAATATGTTGTTTGAATGATGACACTCTAAAGGATTTGCATGACATGCACCATTTTGGAGTGGATAGAACCTTGTTCTTGGCCAGGGAGGTGGACCCCAGAATCACAAAGGAGGCCGTTAGGACAGTGGTTGAGAGCTGATTAGGGAATTTGATCTTCTACTTAGGGTCACTGCGCCGAGTAGACACGGAGCTGGTGAGGTTGAGGTGGCAGAGAACTGGAACAGGTTTGTGATAGACGAAACGAACTATCGACAGAGGCCGTATCTGTCAATGGTCGACTGTGGACCAGGAAGAGTAGCCATTTGGAGGGAGATCCAGGTGGAAAATACAGGTGAAATTGGAAAGGTCTTGGAAGAGGTGTTTTTGGAGAGGGGTCAAGTGACGGAAATGCTAATGGACAATGGAACTGGCTTTCGCCCAGCTGCCATGGAGAATGTGTTGGATAAGTGGGGAGTGCGGCGCTATTTCAGGGCTGCATATAGACCAGGCGGAAACGGAATTGTGGAGCGTCATCACAGGACCATTAAGGCTATAGCTGAAAGGGACCAGATTTCGCCGCCAGAAGGTGACAGCATATAAACGGTACTTTTTAAGCAGGGGAAGAGCGCAGAGAGTGAAACGACGGTTGAAGAAGTGACGGTGAATTCATTTTGTGACGGTGAATTATTTTGGGACGTTGAAGAGCTCAACCTTTTGAAAGGAACAGCTGTGTCTTATATATATTTTTTTTAATTTCTTTTTTTTTTTCTACTTCACTAGACTTGTGAAAGAAATCTTCTCGTTGTTCGTGATTTCAGATGCAAAAGGAGAATCAAGGTTCATTTTAAAACTGCCAACTTCAAAAATTCCCTGACAAACTGGTGGCTTGAAGTGACGATCAAGGTTAACGATTCTCCAAAGACCTATATATCCTGGAAGCTTGCTACCAAAGGCGCTGGAACAAAATATGATGACTGACTACTGCTGGAGCATTTAGGAAGCTTCGCCAGATGACGTGTACAAATGCAGAAGTTATAAACGCAAATTCCTTCTTGAATAAAATACTCATTCAAGTAGAAATGTGTTTTCTAAGAATCGCTATCAGAAAATATGGTACAACCAAAAATAATGTAATATACTCTATAATCACATTTTAACGTTATGTTTCTTTTTTTTACTAACAGTACATATACGAATGTTGGTGGATATTGCACTTTCCTATGATAACAAAAAAAATGTAAATAATAATGTCCAATACCATAACATCCATGGCGTTTAAGCAAACACCGACGTCAGATTTGAAATCGACAAACACAGACTTTCTACAAAAATGTTTTTTTTTTTTTTAATGCAACAAACTGAATGTTCCCGGTGTTATTATTGCGATTCGGGAAATACGCACTCACGTTAAACGTAACAGTTCATTACGTAGGCTGAGATTCTACCTCGTTTGATTCGAGAAGGTAGTCAGATAAATGCCTATAATAATAAGTAAAGGGAAATATACAATGAGCGTTCAGTAGTGGTACACGATTAAAAATCGCAATATTGAAATTACGTTAAAGTTGACTGGTGTGAGGTATCTCTTAAAAAAGCTCAATTGCATATTATTAAAGATGACATAGCAAAGACCTTTGCACCCCCACACAAATACACACATACACAACCACACGCACACACAAATACACCCATATATCTATCTATCTATATATATATATATATATATATATATATATATATATATATATATATATATACATACACACACACACATATATATATATACATATCTAAATTAATCAAAGGGGGTTGCAAATTTCATAATAATTGCGAGTGAATCTAATTATTACTTAAAAGTTTCGTCTTTCTCTTGTCGATAATGAATGTATAAAACGTTAACTCTCTCATTGACGTCCACCAGAAGCATGGGCGTGTTACTGATTCATGGGTAGTTTGCATTGAGAATGATGCTGACTGTGTCAAAAAATAAATTCTTAAGCCCACAAAGTGACTTGTTTTATTTGTCATCTAATCATAGTTTTCAACTGTTAATGTAAAGACGATCGTGCTTTTAATCTTTGAATGAGCTTGGTATAATAATAAGCGCACTCCTAACTCCCATGCACACCTATTACATCGCTACCATAGAGGTATTAGGAACGGTAGTGATAATGTAGTAATTCTTATTCCAGAGGACAAAATACCATTTATTAAAACGGTACTACTTTTGCATTTGTATCTCATCATTTTCTGAGTCAATAAGGAATTTTTCCCCTTTTGAAAACACACACACGTAAATTCACATAGACCCAAACCCAGAAACACACACACACACACAAACACTTACACAGAAACACACATGTGTGTGTGGGTGGGTGGGTGTATAGATACATGTATCTGTATATATATATATATATATATATATATATATATATATATATACAGATACATGTCTGTCTACATATTTATATATATTACTATATATATATATATATATATATATATATATATATATATATATATATATATATATATATATATATATACTAGCAGGGGTACCCGGCGTTGCTCGGATGTTTCGAGGTGTGTGCGGTTTTGAGTAAATCAAAACAAAATAATAAAAAAAATCGTTGCCCGGGTGTTTGTTTCCGGGGTGGGGATTGTTTAATAAATAAAAAATGATGTTAGGTAAGTAGGAAGGATCAAACCCGGAGTATTCGGGCAAAGTTGGAAAATTAAGTGTGAAAAAAAAACATGCAATGTTAACAACTCGGCCACCAAGAAAATCCATTTTTGGTGTTTATGAAAAAAAAAAAAGACTACGGTAGGTCAGCGCGAATGTGAAAATATAATGTGAATTGTCCGGCATGCTAACCACTATGCCACGGAGCACTGCAACTGAGTTTAGTGATTTTAAGTAACTTAACATGAAAGAAGTGAACGGTTGTATATAATTAAATTTTGAATAGAAAAAGGTACACATTCTATAATGAAAAATATTAGAAACTTCCCATAAGAATTTCCTATCAGAGTTTTAAAACATTGACCTGACAGGAATATGGGTGGAGTGTGGACAATACTTATGAGACTGCCATGCTGATAATTCACAGCAAAAAATAACTATAAATAATAATAGAAGGGAGAATTGGCTTTCCTATTTGTATAAAGCTCTTGGATACACAATGTGTGATGTTCTACCCTCTGGTGCTAATATATATATATATATAGATTGTGTGGGGAACCTACCCGTGAACATCCTACATAAAACTGTCCGTGACTAAAGGAAGAAGAAGCTAAGTTCAGACCAACCACTGCCAAGGTTTGTCCTTGCGACTTATTTATTGTCATGGCAAAACATAATTTTATTGGGAACTGAAGCCTTTTAAATGGAATTGTTCAATCTGATGGAATAATTGGTATTCTAGGAAGAAATGTCAATTCGCCTGTAGCTACACCAGTCAATATGACTGCTTCTATCACATGAGGTTGCATTCGTGTTACACATAATCTTGTTCCATTGCATAGTCGTGGAGCATCAAGGTTTCAGAGTAACACAATTGGACATCCAGATTTCAGTTTTAATTTGTGTGGTGGCATACCAGGTAATTGCAAGGAATTTAAAAATTCTGTAGGGTACTGCACAGCATGGTCATTATCTACAGTAGAATCTAGAGAAGTGTAAATTTGTTCCTCACCTGGAATTTCATCCAGCAGTTGGTCATTGATGATGTGTACCATATCATTTTTGGAGCTAAAATTGCTCTTTCTGTTAGCCATTGAGGATTAGTATAATTTGCAGCTATATTTGGGTAAACTTTGTTACAAAGTTCTGCGAGTGAGGAAACAATTGATCCAATACTTGAAGTAATTACAATTTTACCATGTTTGTCTGTTGGAATTTTGCCATCTCCAATTTGTAGAAGTATGGAAGCAAATTAATCAGCCAATGGGTCACTATTAAGATGGACACGCATGTTTGTAGATAAGGTTACAGTCTTGATGTACTTCCACAAATATGACAATTTAATGCAAGCATCGAGCTCATCAGCAGGACTTTCACGTGGAACAATAGGAAGCGTTTATCGGAAGTCACCAGATAATAAAAGTGTGATGCCACCCATGACAACATCACGTGACTTGAAATCACGCAATGTTTTAATATATGAGGGGAGTAAAGTTTATGTAAATGCAAACATCGGACTGCATTTTGCAAATGAAATACACCGGTAATGATGTATATTTATTTGTTATTTATTGTGGACAAAAATGGAAATAAGCATAGTTCTTGTAGTGGCAAATTTTTTGTGGAAAAAAACATTGCTGTGGATGTTTCCAATACCCCGGTTTTGGGGAAGTTATAATCGGCCCCCCGGCAAACAGAAGGACACAAATATGTAAACTGTGCCAAACTGGGCGGGCAACAATGAAGGACTTAGTTGTGCAAGCCGATTTATCCTAATTTTTTTGTAGGTTTCCTATGAGTTTTCTATTGTATTCAAAAGAGTAAGGAGTAAACTTAATGTGCCAAAGGGGAAAAAAGTATTTGTACACGTGAAAAATAAAGTTTTCTGGGTGTATTTCCGAGTTAATTAGTAAAGTGAAGTGCTAAGACATTGTAAAAAAAACACCTTGTTAGTACAAAAAATGAATTAAATAGAGCCAAACCGAATGATATTGGCGTTCGCAAAAAACACCAAAGTAAAATTTCGTACATGACGCAATGGAAAATGTGCGTTAAAATCATTGGTAGATGCCCCCCCCCCAAAAAAGGAAGTAAATAAAGAACGAAATAAAAAGTGGAGAAAGAGAGGTTCTACTGCAAACCGGAAAGAATAAAAATGCAACAATATTGAATAACCGCAAGAATCGTACGCTAAAAAATGTAAGTATGTGTAAAAATTAATAGTGTTTATTTATGTAGTTTGGTAGAGTAAAGTAATTATATATTTTGTTTTTCCTAAGTAATTGTGTATTTGTTTTGGTTTATTGGTTGTTGTTGTTGTTTTATTATTTTGGTATATTTTATTTTGTGTAAGCGATCCGTGTGTCTGCATTGTCGTCGTAGTGGTCGTCGTAGTGGTCGTCGTCGTCGTAGTCGGTTTCTTCCCATTCGAATGTCGTCTGCTGACATATCAATGGTTTAATGAAACTTCCACCAAGGGAAAAAAGTAATAAATTGCAAAAAAAATAATAAATAAATAACCACTCATGTAATAAGTCACCCGTCCCCTGAGTATGAATTCCGAAAATAGTGGAAAGATAGCATAATATAAAAGTAAAAAATAAAAAAGAAGAAGTCGTATTATCGTCTGGCAGCGATCGCCCGATCCATGGCTAACGTGTAGTAACGTAAACCGGCCCACAAGAAAAAGAACACAAAGGGAAGTCCATGTACGTGAATATCGCCGCATATAAAACTCTATTTACCTGAATGTCGTCTGGTAACTGGTACGGTGAAAAAGTAAAGGAACGTGGCACAAATAGAGTTGAATACACAAGTAAGAGTCGTAGAGTGATAGAGTTTAAATAAAACCTGGAATATCAGGTTGTGTCGTTTCGTTTCGTTTTAACAATGGAAAGAGCAGAAAAAGGAAAAAAAAGAAAGAAAGAAGTAAAGACCGGCAGGAAAGATTATAAAGGAAGTTTGTTAAGAATTAGCTTTACAAAAGTGAAATATCGTGTAGACTGAAAACATAGGAAAGTAGTCCCCACAACCCGAGCGTAAAGTTAATGTAAGTCGAGTAAGCGAAGTAATGTGTTCGGTAATACAATTCAAGATAACGCATAGCGTTTAGTTTGTGTTTATGTTTATGGAAAGAAAGAGAAACATAGGGAAGTACCCCCACCTCCATCACCCAAAAAGCGAAAAAGAAAACGAAAGGTAAGAAAGAAAGAAAGAAAGAAAGAAAAAAAGAAGGAAAGGAAAGAACAAAACGAAAGTTGTGTTTGTGTAAGTAAGTTTGGTGCGTTTCACGTAAATGTCAATTCAGGTTTTCATAAAACTCTAACCACGCGGGTTATAACGAATCGAAGTAATGTAATTGTGAATTCAATTCCAGGTAACGGATTGTGTTCTGTTTTAATCTAATTTTAATAAAATAAATGCTTTATAATTTGTGTTTATGTTTGATGCTAACCAATGGCAAAGTAAGCGTGGTTCGTTTCAGCGTAAGTCCAGTCCAGTTTTTAGATAAATTCTAACCGGTGTTCGGTTTTAAATGTTTCCTGTGAACGGCCAGGAACGGTGTAAGTGAGTGGCGGTTGAAGGATTAATTTTGTAGAGAGAGTTTACTTTACTACTTCCATTAAATATAACCGATTTTTACAGTGGACTCTCACCAGACAGAATATAGGAAACTTCGATCAGCGAGATACTGGATATGTAATAAGCCTATAACATACGGCAGATGTCGTGATTCAGTTTGTGAACGATACGGCTGCACAAAATGTAAGCAGGTGCAGTCCTATAAACGTCAAAGTCGGAGTGGAAAAATGAGTTCATTTTATTTATATAGATAGAGAAGATGTGTGTGTATGCATGTGTGTTAATTTGATATGCATATATATTTTAAGATATGTGTAAAATAATTACACTGTCCTATACAACCGATTATTTTCAATTTAACAAAAATGTTGCTATACGAAACTTTCTTAATATAAGCTATGCGTAACTATTTTTACACAAATTAAGAAAATAAGAGAATTTTTCTCGCCCTAGCAATCTCAATATCTCTGTACGACACATATTACACATTAATTATATTATATTGTGTATCATTAATCTCGAAAATCGATTATGGAAAAACATTTTATGCGATGCAATAAAAACAAAAACTTCCAGTAAAAGATCTGCATCCAATTTGATTTTAAAAACATTCTAGGCAATGAATACAATTGTAAAAAAAATATATTTTATCGCCTTTTATCAACTTTTTTTTTATATTTGAAATGAATGTTTCTGAATCCATTTCCTTTGGAACTTTGTTTTGCTGATCTGCTTCCCCCCTGACATGTTTTTGTGTAACCGTCCCCTTAAACGACAGCAAATCTTCACTAATAAAACCCTTTCCAACGCTATTGTCCCTATTACTACCATAGACACAGTAACACTTCCTCGAGGTGCATCTGGGTCTTGATAAAAGTTGACTTGTTTGTTTAAAAAATATTAACTGGTTTACTGTTCAAGTAATAACAGAAAGTTACATATATCTATACTGTTATTCGTTTAGATCTTCGAAATGTTCTTCTATCATCGATCATTTCAGATCTATTTAGAGAATGGTTATAGTTCAGGGGCTCGCTGTTGGTTATTGTATTCTTATTCAATTTATTTTAATGGTAACGTCATTGGAATAACCTCGTAAAATGCAAATACTTTTAATGTATGTTAACATTTAGCAATACGTAGTTAACCTCAATTGTTTGGTTTGTCTAAAAAGGTTACTGTCTTTGACGCGTCTTACATTTGATGTATATGGAAATAAAGTTTCGCTAGAGAACTACATGATTATGTTTACATTGGATTATATGAAGGGTGATGAGACATTTTCACAAAGCAATACTCCCATAACTAGTTTTTTTTTGTTTAAATACAATATACATTTTGTCGAAAACTTAGTAACATAACTCATTGGTACATACATTATTTATGCTATATATGGTATATTTCTAATTAAAACATTCAGAAGCATGCTACTAAAAGTGTAAGGTATACCGGCACATTCAAAGATTACAGTTTCCATAAACTTCGACATTTCGCCCTGTATAAACGCATATGCTTGAAAAGATTTACTTTAAAGGTCAAAATAGTTTGAGGCTTTGAGGACTGAAAACTCATGAATATTGACAATTGTTCGGACGTTTTTAGCAATGCGTATTGATATAATCCTCATGAAAGCCGCTTCTAAATGTATGCCCCCACACAAACATACACACACACACACACACACACATATATATATATATATAATTATAACATATATATATATATATATATATAATTTAACATATAAGTACAAATATATACTATATAAACGTACAAATATATATTCATGCATGTATATATATATAGGTATACATATATATATATATATATATATATATATATATATATATATAAATATATATATATATACATACAAAAAACAAAAGAAAATGAGACAATTGTTTTCTCAGATGAAACGAAACATTTACATAAAATAGAAAAGGAAAAGAAAAAAACAACTTGTACTAAACTCTATTACAGAAAAATACCAATTAGCAGAAAAGGATACTTATAAATCTATTAACAAAGAGGCTACAGAAGTAGCCACAAAATTAGGTATAGAATACAGAGTAAATAGGTTAGAAAAGAAAAATGTGTTTATAACTTTAAAAGACCACAAAGAAAAGTTTAATAATAAGCCAACCTGCAGATTAAAAAACCCTCCTAAAAGCGAAATCGGTCTAGCTAGCAAGTGTATAATTAGAGAAATAGTAAAAACGATAAAAGGAAAATAAAATCTTAATGTGTGGTCAGACACAAACGCGTTACTGGAAAAAAAACATAATTAAACCATACACAAATGTAATTTTACACAACTGGATATCGTCGATTTTTACCCCCCAATCACAAAGGAAATTCTAGAAAAAACCTTGATCTTCGCATCAAAATATAGAAAGATGAGCGAGCTCGATAAGGAAACAATCAGGCAAGCAAGGCAGACCCTTTTATTTTTTGACGATAAAACATGGGTCAAAAAATCAAACCCCGAAGACCCCTTTGACGTCGCGACGGGGAGTATGACAGTGCGTCCATCTGCGATCTGACTGGACTTTTCATGCTGGATACCATGAAAAATAAATTCCCAGATCACTTTTTTGGGTTATATAGGGATGATGGACTTTGCCTATCAATTGACTACAATGCATGTGCACTAGACAGGCAAAGGAAATACCGTAATGAATTGTTCAAGAGCTAGGCTTTAAAATAATAATACATAAACTTTTAGATAGAGTAGATTTTTTAGATGCCACTCTAAAGTTCGAGAAGAAAATACAAAACCCCTTCCAAAAACTAAATGAAAAACTTATGTACATAAATAAGGGTTCATGCCACCCACCAACAGTGTTTAAAAATATGGTAGCTAACATTAGCCAAAGAATTTCACGGCTTTCTTCGAACGCTGAAGTGTTCGATCAAGCAGCAGCATATTACAATAAAGCACTGCACCAAAGTGGGTTCAAAGAGAACATAAAATTACAACACACCCAGGATAATAGAGACAAAAAACAAAAAAACGAGTGAGGAAACGGAAGATAATCTGGTTCTTACCTTCGTTCTCATTGAATACAAAAACTGGAGTAGGGCATTTTTGCTTAGTCTTCTAGACAAGCATTTTCCAGAAAAACACAAACTGCATATTTTTTTCATAGAAACAATGTGAAAGTTAGTTACTCAACAGCTCCATCAATTAAGTTGATCATATCTAAGGAACCAAAAAAGATAGATAACGCAGACTGCTTTTGCAGAACATAAAATAGCGGTTCATTGGAAGGTAATTGTAAAGCTGAATCCCTTATTTATGAGGCAAAAATAATGGACCAATCCACAAATAAACCGGAAAAATATATAGGTATGACAAAAGGAAAATTTAAACAAATGTATTACGCACATATTAGCTCTTTTATAGCAAAAACAAGGATGAATACAGCAATTAGCTATCCGGGTGTGGGAGCCTAAAGAAAAAAATACACTTTTTTTACTATAAAATTGAGAAAAATAGAGCACAAACCAGCATACGCCCCGGAATTAAGTAAATGCTCGCTCTGTAATGCAGAAAAATTATACATCCTCCGCGGGCAATTCGTGACCCAAAAACAAAATGGTTAAGTGTGAGGAGTGAAGATTTGAAAAATGCATACACAGAAGGAAGGGACTCCTAATAAACTGGATCACTGAAAAGAACAAAACTTAGATGTTCATATATATATATATATATATATATATATATATATATATATGTATGTATGTGTGTGTACGTGTGTGTGTGTGTGTCTGTAATAGAAAAAATGTAAATACTAAAATGATTAGTCGGTAAACTTGGATTTTAATCGTAATTATATTATAGATTTTCAATTAATGTATTATATATAATTTTTCTTTTTTAATTATACTTTATAAATGTAATTTACAGTCTATTTCAATGTTAACACTATAGAAAAATATAATAATGTTTATATACTAGGAAAATCTCGTAGGATTGATAATTAAACATTTTGCCAAACCTTGAAAGATTTGGACTTTTTAAACACATTTTTAAACGTATTTCGAAATTTTTAAACGCTATTCGATATAATTAAACGAAAGATTCGAAATATTTTTAAAAACTTTAAACGTATTTTAGAGATCTTATAACATCATTCGATATAATTAAACGAAATTTTGAGTTTTTAACCGATACCAGTATAAATATTTAGGTTTTTTATACATGAGAAAAATAAGATTTTTAAATTAATTTGGGTTCAAATTAAAATCGATTTATATAAGGAAACATTTTTTTTTCGAAATTAGATTTTAAATTTAAAAAATTCATAGTTTAAAGAATCCTAATCCGATAAATAAACGGGGGGAATATAACAAAGGGGGATTTAAATGTGAACACGCGTGATATTCAAATTTCACACTTCCGGTTATAAAATAGACGAATATTGGCTGAAGAGAGCTTGATAAGGATGACTTAAACGGTCCTTTTTATCGGGCTTGAAACCGACGGTACCAATGATTTGTCTCATCTAACAACTTAATGTACACAATATATATGTAAATATATATATATGGATATATATATATATATATATATATATATATATATATATATATGACTGCCGTTAATTGTAACCTACTGCACTAATAATTTCGAAAGCGTGAACCACCAGTGCCTATGTATTAGTAATAATTATATTAATGATAATATATATATATATATATATATATATATATACATATATACATATATATATATATGTATATATATACAGATCGATAGATAGATAGATAGCTATATAGATATTCAGAATGTAAGAGATTATAAAGGCGTTTTCACAACCAAACAACGACGCAGAGAGCTGCGACGTTTTTGGCCGCGAAAACAACTATATATATATATATATATATATATATATATATATATATATATATATATATATATATATATATATATATATATATATATAATCTGAGGTTACTGGGTTACTGTTTCCCAGACGTTTAATAATCAATGAAGTTTAAAAGGGAAAAATAAGAGTGCTGAATACCGAAGTAGACCAAGGTATTCAATTTATTTGTTTTTACATAAGCAGTAATATGTTGCTACACAGCCTTTAGTATGTTTCCGTCAAATAGTTAGCAGTAACTAGAGACGTCTTAATTCGAAACCGAGTATACAAAATTAAAGTTTGCAAGAAAATATCAGATCTTCCTTCTACGTTTAGTCAATATTCGGAGGTTCCGTCAAATTCTGTGTAAATAAGATTTAGTTATATGCAAAAAAGTCCGTATTGATGTGAGAATTATTTTTCTTTTTGTATTATATGGATGAATGTAGAAAGAGGTGGAGGATTAAGGATGAAGGTAAAGATATTGGGCGGCTAGACCGAAAATGTATTCGTGACAGTATGTAGCAGCCGCCTTTAATCTTAAACATACTTGTGACTTAATGTTAAAAAAATACGGGAATATGGATTTGAAATATCTATGCGAAAAAAAATCAGATTTAATCAGGTGTATTTAGTTCTAAAAATGCATTTACTTTTTTACTATAATTTTAACGGTGGCAGAAAAAGTACCACTAAAGTTGCCCTCGTCTACATCTCCGTATCACCCCTATCATCCAGACCCTCGTCAATAAAAAAGGTAAATGTATGAGGAAAAAAGTTAACGACACAGGGAAGAAAAAGAAAAAAGTGGAATAAATAAAGCAAGAAATATGGTAATCAGCTATCTGGAAAATGGGAAACCATAAGTGATTTATATGGGGGTATTCTTAGGTATGTCTTCTCCTTCCGACTTTCCCCCATACTCGTCCACTTATTACCCTTACTGCATATCTACTTATAATTTCTTTCTGTCATACTATGGGAAGCTTGGGAATGTTGTATTATTATTATTATTATTATTATTATTATTATTATTATTATTATTATTATTATTATCATTATTATTATTATTATATTTATTATTATTATTATCATTATTATTATTATTATTATTATTATTATTATTATTATTATTAGTTTTATTATTATTATTATTATTATTATTATTATCATCATCATTATTATTATTTTTATTATTATTATTATTATTTTTTTATTATTATTATTATTATGATTATTATTATGATTACGATTATTATTATTATCATCATCATCATCATCATCATCATTATTATTATTATTATTATTAGTATTATTATAATATCAACACCACCAAAAATAATAATAATAATAATAATAATAATAATAATAATAATAATAATAATAAAAATAATAATAATAATAATAATAATAATAATAATAATAATAATAATTACTAGCAGTACCCGTGGAAATTCCATCAACGCTCAAATCAGCAAACACCTCATCACATAAGCAAACACTATGAGGCTGTCTTTCAATAAAATAATCGGTGGAATATTTGTTTGGATGAGAAGGTGATTTTTTAGAAAAATACTACTTTAAATGCTTGAGAATATTACACGATATAGAACAACAGTGAAATATCTAGATGTAAATTTTATTAAAGTGACTTGTAAATCAGTAACAATTATGGTACTAGAAACATGTTACATCTTAACTGTTTTGCATTTTATCATAGCGGTAAGAGAACGGCCCCAATTTGCAATACGATTAAATGATGGAATAAATCAGTAAGTAGTAGGATTTGTGGGATTTGATTAAGGAATAAAAATGTAGGTTTTTGGCAGATTATATGGCAAAACGTGAAATATAATTCATAAAATATTTTTTTTTTAATTTCATGATGTAACTGAATGCCTGAATTTATTAGGTATTTCCATTATCATTATTAAAATTATTTAAACTTCTAATCACATATTTTTTGTTATCTTGCAATAGATGTTGATAATTGGGATTTTTGTTAGATGAGTTTTGATTGTTATCGTTATTTAAGTTATTTTGACTTTACTCTCATTTCGATTGTAATCTTTAAAATGAATATTGCTTCTCTTGGCAGAATTTATATTCCATAGGATATTGGGGCAGTATTCAAGATGGACATCACTTTTTAAAAAGTGATATAAACTTTTAATAATGTAAAGGATCTGTTTGCAAAGACCTGGTAATTTGGCTTTTACAATAAATTACCTCCACACAAACAATAATTAGGAAATGAAAACATTTTCTTTCATTTTGAATTAAAAGCAATTCACTTAAAATTGTAGGAGAAAATGTTGCTTAATTATTTCATTTTTTCATAAATTATGATTATAACATAGATAAAATGTTTTATAATTTTATGAAAAAGCAAAGGTATTGGTATCCAAAAAAGATATTATTTCTTCATATCTAGAAACACAGACAGAAACAGGAATCAATGAAGATGTTCAAATGGAAAATGCATCTTTTCTGAATATTGAATTAATAAAAATGTTCAAATTGAAAAAATTGCATTGAATTATGAATTATAAATCCATTCAATTAACATTACAAAATATGTGTAAAACATTTGGTAAACATTAAAATACTTAAACTGTTTTTATTCATTGAAAATAATATTATTATAAAGCTCCTATGAAACCATGTTAATAGAAAGATCAAAATGGAGAGAAGTTTGTTTTCAAATACAAGTCGGAAAATATACAATGAATCATTGGAAAGGTATAATATGTTATGTTTAAAAGTCCAATCAAAACTCATCAATAGAGTTTTAGAAATATCAACAATTAATAGGTGCTTTGAATTTTCATCACCAACACAAACTCGTATATTACATTGAAGCAAGGTAGTATTTAAATTCAAAACCCTGAATATTTTGGAAAGCTAAAAAAGATGAATAGTTCTGCACGTAATAATTACAACACAAAACATTAGGCTACATAATAAACAATATTATTTATAAATTTCAATAGAATGAAATTTATAAATACAGTTTTTTTTATTATAAGTATCGCATGAAATGAGGATGTTCGAATAAATATAAAACTGTTTATGCAACAAAACTATCTCTTTTATTTTAAATTTTTAATAAAAATTTGGAAAACCAGAGAATACTTTCTTGCCATAAAGTTGAAAAGTTGAAATATTGATATAGATGCCTTACTATCTCTTGATAATATAAAGAGCACTTACCTGAAGTTTCTATTCAGAAGCATGTCAAGAGGAAAATGCTATGTGTTATGTGTTTCAGGACCTTCTGTATTTCATCCATAAGTGGGTGTGTAAGTCTCATGAAACACATTCAAATCCAGATTCCTTTAATAAGATGTATGCAATGTAAACAAATTCGAGTTGTTAATTTTTGTAACATTCTAATTTTCAAATATAAGGAAATCAAAATGTTATGATTTTATTCAAATATATTTGTCCATCAAACTCCTGTGTAGAGGAATTTATTTGTGTCTATTCAAATGTAAGTTTGAATGCATCTAATGATTTTTTAAAAGCCACTAAAACTTAACATATTAACCGAGTATTAGAAACATTATCAATCGAGGAATCTGAAATTTCATTGAAATATAAAAATATCATTCACTTCTAATCAATGAATAATAATAAAAGTTAAACTAAATATATATTTCTATATGTATATTAATATGCATACTAATCATAGTCTAGTATATTGGTATATAAAGTGAAAAAGTAATTGAATAAGTTCCATGAACATTTGGAAAATGTATGTAATTATTTTTTTTTCAAATTCCAGTTACCTCTATTATGCCTTTGTTTCAAATATTATTAAGTAAAGACTTTCCAATGCAAAAATGTGTTTTCTTTGAATTTCAATTCATAAATATTAGAAAATGCGGGAGATCCCCCCCCAAAACCTCACTAAATTCAGACTTTAAAACGTCATAGATATTTAAAGTTATTACATTAAAAGACATATTTAAAAAATATTTATTATTCATTTATTTTATTCCAGGTTTGACTAAATTTCTGAACATTTTAACTGCACGTAACTTTCTTTTGCTCTTTTTACACTTGTTTTTTTTTTCTCCAAATTATATCTGCACTACGTATTAAACACCGAAAAAATGCTTTTTTCCAGCAGTAAGAATTATTTCTTAACAAGTCTAAATTTACTACCGAAGCAAAATTTTCCTACTCTAAACCAGCTTTTAAACGGATACTTCCAAACTAAATTAATACAAAAAAGCCCGACCACACACATTTAAAGTTCCATTACGATATTTTATAAAGGTAAAGCTCGAATGCTCAAATAATTCTCTATCGAAGTAGATAAAGCCAAAAAAATATCCACGCATAACTATGTGAGGGAAGATTATTGTCAAATATTCTTCTTAACTGAGAACGGAGTAACGTACTTATATTAAGTAGATATTAATAAGTCATACATTCTTTTCTTCTTTTTATCCTTCTTTTTTCTTCGTTTTTTTTTAATGAAGAGTAGATAATAAACTGTGGTTGAAGAAAAAGCTGCTTTACAGTTCGGTAATACTTCGTGAACAGTAGCCTGAGATGTCGGGAATTTTCTGTTTCTATGTCTACTCTTGTGGTCACGTCACTAGTAAGGGTGCGTGAGGTAAACGTTTCATCTGGGCTGCGTTACCCACTTGATAGGCAAGGACCCGAACGTTGGTTAACAACTAATCAGGCTGCCCTATCAGCAGGTGTAAAGTACTGAGGCTGCTGTATTGGCATTTGGTGCATAGATTCTTGACCATGCAGTAGTTTCTGGTGAGGTCTCTCGATGGCATACTAGTGGGCAATTGTTACGGCTTTACCTTATCATGTGCTGCGAAAATCCTCTTTTCATCGCTCTTATTTTCTCTTTCTGCCCCACTCTAAGTCTGTCAACCTATTTTACAAACCCTAACAACTCAACATGAAACATCTAAAAAAAAACACACGAATAAACCTAGAACCCCATCCTCCAACGTAGACCCCTCCTCCTCCAACATCAGCGGTGTACGTTCCAACCTTCCCGAGGTTAAAACACAATTAGAGGAAACGAAACCGGACTTACTCTTTCTAAATTAAACTGGCATAGGGCCGACCACTTCCCGAGATGATTTCATAATAAAAGGATACTGTAACTTAACCTCATAATCTGGCCCCCAAGATCGCCATGGACATGTAATATGCGCCTACATTAAAGATGGGTTCGCGTGTGGTAGAGATATTTCCAGAGAAGACCCAAATTTTCCTTTTATGTATTTTTGGCTGACACTTGCTTACACCACCGCATTTATATTTCCCTCTATCGCCCCCACAACAGCGGGGTTATTATCCTATAGAAAAAAACAATTCCACGGATTAATATGGGAGGGGAGACTATATTCGAATTCTAGTCTAAACTGTGAATAGGCAAGGGACTTTACTAAGTAGATATAAATAAGTCCCTCTTACCATTTTTTAACTGGAGAGTAGATAGTGCAGTGGATGTGTTATCGGCAGCTCCAGTAACTCTCGCTTCTCCTTTTTTGCCCCTCAGTCGTCATTTCTAATGAGTGATGTTTCTGACAAAAGGGTGAAGAAAAAGCTGTTCCCCAGGTCGGTAGTACTTTGTGAACAGTAGTCTTAGATGTCGGAAATTTTCTGTCTCTATGTCTATCCTTGCGGCCATGTCGCTAGTAAGGGTGCTGGAGGTAAACGTTTTCATCTGGGCTGACGTTAACCGCCTGATAGTAAGGAACCCACACCTTGTAATAACCACTAGTAAGACTGTCCTATCAGCAGGCGCAAAGTGCTGGGGTTGCTGTATTGCCATTTGGTGAATAGATTCTTGACCATGCAGTAGTCTCTGGTGGAACCTCTCGATGGCATATTAGTGGGTAATTGTTACGGCTTTACCTTATCATGTGCTACAAAAAATCCTGTCTTTCCCCTTTCACTTTCGCTTTCTGTTCTGCTCTAACCAAGTATGCTGACCTGTTCCACTAGCCCCCAAACCTCAACATGAAATATCTCAAAAAAGGAAACAAGTATAAACCTAGTACTCCATCCTCCAACGTAGACCCCTACTACCATGTCTCCTTCTCCAACATCAGGGGTCTACGTTCTAACCTTACAGCGGTTGAAACACAATTACAGGATAGGAAACCTGACATATTCTTTCTAAGCGAAACTGAAATCGGACTGACCACCTCCCTAGATGAGTTCATAATTAAAGCACACTCTAACTTAACATATAAATCTGACCCCCAAGATCGCCACGGGCATGGAATATGTGCCTACATTAAAGATGACTTCCCATCTGGCAGGGATATCTCCAGTGAAGACCCTAATCTACCTTATATGTGCTTCTGGGTTGCACTTGCTTACACCACTGCATTTATATTTGCCCTCTAACGCCCCCACAACAACGGAGTTACTGTCTTTAAGAGTATATCAGAAAACATTGACCACATCCTGTACGCTCATCCCTCGGCTAACATTCACGTTTGCGGTAACTTCAATGTCACTAATGTGGAATAGATGACCCACTCAAATAAGACTGATGATGAGGGGGAGGTGCTGTCATGATTTTGCCATTGCGTATGACCTCACTCAGATTGTCCCCGAGCCCAAACGTGTGCCCGATATTACCGGTCAGTACACAAGCCTTCTAGACCTTTTTCTATCCACTTCCCTGAGCTATGTTCATGTTCCGTTCTATCTCCTCTGGGATTCCCCAACCACTGCGTCGTATCAGTTAAGATAAAAATGAAATATTATATATCCACAGACGTACCTGTCCACCGTACTCTATACCGATACTCGATGGGTGAAAGGGATAGTTTCCGTACATTCATATATTATTTACCCCTCCATTCCATGTTTAAAAAGGATGTGTCCTCATGAGTATCAAACGTGACGGAATGGTTAATTGTAGGTATAGACCAATTCATACCATCCAAAAGATTCCAACAAAAACTTAACAACCAGCCATGGTTCTCCCCTGAATATGCTGCTGCCATCGCACACAGAAACCACTTTTTCTGTAGCTACCAACGTAATAGATGCACTGAAACTAAAGCTGCTTTCAGGACCGTCATAAACCACTATAAAAGAGTAATAAAAATGCAAGAGAACTATATGCTCATTCCGTTAAATCCAAAGTAGCTGAGCATCTGATTGGCTCCCACCTGTTCTGGCAAATAGCAAATAGGATCCTGAACAGAAACGTGCCTTCTATCCCAACCATTATCAATGAACTAGAGGTCATCTCGACAGCATCCGACAAGGCCACACTATTTGCCAAGAACTTTGCGGCAAATTCTACCCTGTGTGACGAATGCCATCAACTCCCCGTATTCCATCCGATAACACACTATGCAACATACACATATCTGTAGCGAGCCTGTCATTGTTCTATCCTTATTTCCATGGCAGGTGCTCGTCTGAGCTCCATTCTCTGGTTCCGCTCACCAATCTTTTTCAAAAAACACCCGAATAGCTGAAATCACCGTCAATAATTTTCCCCACTCCCTATCTGTGCCTAAATCAAAACGTAGATCCCATGAACAAAGCTTCTTCCTTAGAACTGCACGCCTGGGGAACTCTGTTCTGCTTGCTTGTTTTCCTCCTGACATCAACCTGGATGTCTTCAAGTCCAACACAAACAAATTCCTGATGAACCTCCCCCTAATAATGACACCTTACCAATTCTCTGATACTATTGCTACAGTATCCCTTGGATTACTGTACACACAATAACCCTTATACCTGAGTGGCAATTCGGCTTTGATAAGTGAGGAACTCCATGTAAAAAAAAAAAGAGTATCTGAGAAAATTGACTTCGGCTAACATTCACATTTACGGTTAGTTCAATATTTATGATGTGAAATGAGTGACCCACTCAAATAAGACAGATGATTTATTATCCCACCAGCTTTGGCAAATAGCAAACAGTATCTTGAACAGAAGCGTGCGTTCTATCCCGACCATCATCAATGGACCTGACTTCTTCTCATCAGCATCAGACAAGGCGAAACTATTTGCCCAGAACTTTGCAGCTAGATCTACCCTCGGCGACGAAGGTCATCAACTCCCCGTATCTTCCTACAACAGTCAACCCACTATACAACACACAAATACCTATGCAAGAGGTCGCCAAACTAATCAAGAACCTTGATTCCAGTAAAGCAACTGGCCCAGACGGCATTCCAATTATAGTGTTGAAAAAGCTTCGACCAGAACTTGCCCCCATATCTACAAAACTGTTCAAGCGTTGCCTTAAAGAGAAGTGTTTTCCAACACCCTGGTAAACATCGTCAGTCCGCCCTGTATTTAAGAACTCAGCTGATAAGTCATCTCCCTCTCAGAAAAGGCCAATTAGTCTCTTGTGAGGCATGAGTAAGTTACTGCAATCCATATTAAAGAAAGAAGTAGTCAACCACCTCAGCAGAAATAACCTTCTTAATGACATGTAATATGTTTTCCGTTCTGCTAGAACTACAGCTGATGTGCTAACAGTTATATCCGATATGATTAGTGATTCTCTCGACAAAGGCTACCTTTTTAGTGCGATTGATCTTGACATATCAAAGGGCTACGACAAGGTTTGACATAAGGGCTTACTTCACAAGATTTCCAGCAACGGTATAGTGGACATGTTTTCTATAATTAAATCATTTCTCTCTGATATGTTCATAAGAGTAGTGGTTGATGGGTAGCAATCAAAGGCCCGCAGTATTAATGCTGGAGTCCCACAGGCGTCCATCCTTGGCCCAACTCTCTTCCTGATCTACATCAACGATCTCCCAAAAACGTACTTAATTCATTCGTTGACATCTATACCGATGACACGACCATCTACGGCAACACATCAAAGGCTGTAAATGACAAAGCTCTCTCTGATTCCCTCTCCTCTGATTTTGAGGAGGTTTCATGTTTTGACAAGCTCCTTGGTTTGACCTTTCCTCCTGATCTGAAATTGAACACGTATATCATGTCTGTTGCCCGGGCCGCTGGGAAAATGGCGGGATCTTTCTAACGGTCCAGAAGGAATCTCACTACTGATGCAATTGTTTATCTCTATAAAATCAAAGTACGTCCAAAGATGGAGTGCTGCTGCTACATCTGGGGTGGAGCTTCAAATAACACGCTTCCCCGCCTTGATAAGATACAAAATAGATTTCGTGACTTAGTGGGGGATGCTCTCTTCCCTTCCCTACAACCTCTCTCCCACAGATGAAACGTTGCGAGTCTGCCTTTGTGTTATCGTTATTTCCATGGCAAGTGCCCGTCCGCGCTCCAATCTCTGACCCTTCCTGATAAACACCCGTCTTGCTAAAACCACTGTCAGTAATTCCCCCTACTCTTTATTTGTGCCTGAATCAAAATGTAGATTCCATGAACATAGCTTTTTTTTCTGAGAAGTGCACACCTGTGGAATTCCCTTCCATGTGCCTGGTTCCCACCTGACTACAATTTGGACGTCTTCAAGTCCAACATAAAAAATTGATGATTAATCGCCTTCTTAAGTTAGACATTTTATCAAATCTCACATATTGACAATTACCACGACCTTATACCTTGATTATTGTACACAAAAACACCCTTATCCCCGAGGGGCATCTGGGCCTTCATAAGTGGTGATCCCCATGTAAAGAAATTGGTGAAATAATGTAGTTTACTTTACATCAACAGTATTTTTAAATGCTAAAGAAATGTATTTTCTTCAGATTAACGAGCATTCCTAAAATTAAGGGAATATTATTTTAAATTTACATTTCCATTTTATGTGCAAGTTTTGAATTTATCGTTACAATTATATTTATTACATACAGACGAATGAAAGAAAGTGTTTCCTTTCTACAATGCAAATTTATAAAATAAAAAATAGAGATTTTTCTTTCCAAGTACTGAGAATTGTAATTATTTCTTGATGATTATTGACAAAATGTACAAGTGTGTTTTTGAAATGTCAATGAATAAAAAGAGTACATGTAATATTTTTTTATTTTAAATCTGTAACTGAATCCAATTAATATTTTCAAATGAAAAAAACAACGTTTCCTTAAATCTATATCAATTGTACTGCTGCACTAAAATGTATTTTTTTAATATTTTAGTCATGATAGAGGTTTAAAAAATTACTTATGTGCAAACTATGTTCTTGGTGTAAGTTTTTCCTTTTGTTCCTTGGCTATTAGGTTTCATGACTTATTTCATCCTGAAAATGCAACATATAGTTGGCCATGGCTAAACACAGGTTATGGGAGAAATACACCAACTTTTTCAAATGTCTGAAATTGAAATTTATTTATATCCATTGCATATGATAACCGAATCGAAAACTGATATCTTTCTAAAATGAAAGGCAATTTGTGGTCACTTGGGCAAGTCTTATACGAAGAATGAGAACATGCTTTCCTAATAACACACCACTTATTAACGCCGCTTAAATTGAATGTGCATGCATATTTTTTTTACTTCTAATGTTGTTCTATTGCACAGTCCATTTTTTATGGATATATTTCCGAGAAGCATGCCTATGCATCCAGGTTTTAAAATCAATTGATGAGGAGGCATTTAAGATGGTGTCAATGAATTAAAAAATTCGGGTTGATAACGCATACATTCCACGGGATCATCAGTCTGTATTTTATCTGTGCTATAATATATGCGGCTACCACCAGGAAGTTGATGTAAAACCTCTTCATTGATCAACAGGCAGTGAGAATTTTTTGGTGAAAGAATTATCCTATTTCTTCTATCATTTTGTGATATATTTTAAAAATATCATAAACCAGAGACCCATCAAGGCATGATATTTGTGGCACTTCCATATAATCATTATCAGACTGGCCTAGATATTTCACAATATTCGTTGTTCCATTTCCAAGATTCAGTAAGAATTAGGCAAATTCACTTTCATTGAGTGTTGCTCTACTATTTTGAGACCAACTGTACTGTTTAAACAGAACACATAGAGGAGCAATTTTCTGCAAATTTCAATTGTTTCCGCACAACTTCCCCTTTATTATATGGGTAGAACTTGTCTGAAATCTCCCCTCCCCCGAAAAAAACGTAATTTTCCTCCAAAACCATTATTATTATTGCTTATGCCTTTCAAAGTGGTGTTAATTACTTCCAAAGCAAATGAAGGGATCATAGAAGCTTCCTCTAATATAATCAAATCAATATTTTTTAAATAATTTGCATGGTCAGACGTGGTGGGAGAGGTATTGCAAATAGAAGTCTCTGTTAGTGCGATAGGTAATTTAAACAAACTGTGTTCTTCCTCCTAAAAGTAAAGTAGAAGCAATATATGTCCAGGCACCACAACATACTTGATAGTTTGTTTATTTGGAGATGTGAGATTATGGCATTAAACATAGAAGTTTTTACACATCCTCAAGTGCATACTCATAAAAGCAGGAATATTTAGGCACTTTTCCTTCTCTCTTCATTGTAACAGATTCAGTCACAATGTCACTGACCATTCTTTGTTCATCAGTCAGGGTGTTTATGTCTGGGCAATTTTAGACAGCTTCAGGTTCCATTTGCTGTATACTAACAGGTCAAGGTAAGCCAATTGTTAAACACTTAGTACCATTTTGAATCAGGACTGTATTGATGGATTGCAAATCCATATTTTCAGCCTGGTCCATTGTAAATGCCTTATATAGAAAATCTTCCATCATAGAGTTCTTGTGGCTATTCCATAAAGCAAGATAATTTGTAGGGTTTGAATAGGCAAATATTGTAGCAAACATGACTCGAGGTTGCGAAGGCATTTGTAATGTAGTGGCTTAAATCAAAGCATTTTCTAAATGATTCATCATTTTGAATAAGGCCAAATTGTGATAATCATAATTAATAATAGAATGTAATAACGGGATAAGCCTGTTGATTAATATGATATTTATGATAATTGATAATGATAATGTTTAATGATAATTACATTAATTTATAATGTTAACATCACTGGTAAAATCTGTTTAGATGAAATTCATGAATCAAAATGTGTTGCACATTTATTTAGAAAAGGATAATATAATGTGTAAACGGCAAAGCATAAAAGGATATATATTATATATACATATATATACATATGTATATATATTTATATATACACACATATATATATATATATATAATGTGCATTATAGCCATCGACATAAAGTACTGTTTCGCTGTATCACAGCTC
This sequence comes from Euprymna scolopes, assembly GCF_053919585.1. NCBI lineage: Eukaryota > Metazoa > Mollusca > Cephalopoda > Sepiida > Sepiolidae > Euprymna > Euprymna scolopes. The sequence continues at coordinate 61,636,482 of NC_136489.1, read as the reverse complement.
ATCAGTGTGGCTAGGCAGGCAACTAACTCAAGCCAGGATCGAAATAGGTGTGTATGTATTTATATATATATATATATGTGTGTGTGTGTGTGTGTGTGTGTGTGTGTGTGTGTGTGGTTGTACGTGTGTGTGTGTTTAGGGGTGGGTGGGGTGCGTATGTGGGTTTAAATGTACGCATATACGTTTTATACACATTTGGAGTAGATTCAAATAAAAATATATTTCAGATTTAAGTTCATCTCATATAACGGTGCACACTCTTTACTGTTGAAATATATAATGCACTTGATGATTGTGAGAGAGGTCACAGTTGGCAATTAAGAAGTTATAGTAAAATTGATGTATATATAGTAGAGAGAACTATTGATGCCATTTAGAACAAAAAGGTAAAAATCAAGTTTTAGTTTTGGCTCATTACTAATTCCAGTTCCGGTGATACAACTTTGAAACGGCAAAATGGAAACCGCTCAGTTTTTTTTATCTTCTCTGTATCATCCTTTTGTCTTTATTTAAAACGCTATATATATATATATACTACCATGGGAGCCCGGCGTTGCCCTGATGTTTGGTTGTGTGTGTTGAGCAAAAAAAGGGGTATTAGGAAGGCAGGCTCGATCCCGTACCGCGAAGGACGAAAAGAATTGGAAAAACGTAACATCTTTGCTTTTACAAACACCGACAAACGGGAAGTGACGTAGATTTTAATTAATATTAGACAATCTAAAGGAAAGTATTTACCCCCCCTGTGGAAAAGTGCCTAGTTGAAGGTAGAGATAATTATTTTTTAGCCAATTTTTTCGATATTTGGCGTTTAAAAGGTCGATCTTCAAAACGAAACATATCTTGTAAAAATCTGTCGATTCTGTCGAAAGTTTAAGGCAGACATGAAAACATATATCCATACATACAATTATATATTGTTAACCCAAAATTTCGAACAAAACCGATTAAAAAGCGTGCCTTATTTCTGAATACCCTTTATGTAATATTTCAAATATTTAGACCAGAAAGTCTTTGAGTAATTTGCAAGAGACAGAAGCGGTCCAATTTTTTGTTGAGTTGGCCCCTATTATGACTCCTTAAATTTATGTTTGGGATCAAATCAAGTAATTATGTTGGATCCTTGTCGACAGAAACCTATATTTAAAAATTCAAATGTTTGAACCTATAATTAGCGGAGGAGTTTGGTAGATTTCTCCAAGGTCCAAACGTTTAACTTTAACCCCTTACCAGCAAAATTTCAAGCGGAAAACGGATTACAAAGTTTTCCCCAAATCTCAATACCCTGTATATAAAATTCCAAGCCTGCAGACCGAAAATTGACAGAGATATTGTGTAGGGAAAGGTACACTGACAGACACACGCACACACCCATAGATACACTTTCACTTTCATAGATATACTAGCACTTCCACCCGGCTTTGCTCGGACCCTATGTACGGTTTAAATAATTATGTGCATATATATATACATATATATATATATATATATATATATATATATATATATATATATATATATAAGGTCTGAATAAGTAAAGTAATGTATTTGTGTATAATAGTCTTCCTTAACTATTATAGAGAAAAGATAGACATTTTCACTTTTATAGATATATAGATAGATTGATAGATAGATAGATAGATAGGATGTAATATATTATAATGATTTAAAAAGTATTAAAAAAAAGACTCAAATTTAAGTTTTTAAATTTTCCCACTTTAGCACGTATTTTTTCCGGGCTAAAACCCAAATATAAAGTTTCGCATGGATACTTTACATACGAAGTTTCAAGTTTGTAGACTAAAACCTCTAGAGGAGTTTAGATGGCAAAATTTGTTAAACAAAAATATATACGTATACATTAATATATATATATATGGAAACAGCTTTGTGTTTCCTGTAATCATTTAAGGCTAATATTATGCAAGGATAAATAATGAAGCATATCTGCATAAATATAATGACACATAATAGTTAACTAAAGATGATAACCCCGTGAGAAAACCGAAATAACTAATAGGGAATTATTTAAAATGGATGTTTAAAAATATGCAAATTAGCTAGATCTTTTGCTAGTGAATGTAATTCCACAAGCCATACATGCGAAATTTTTATTTTATTTTTAAATGAATAGAAGATAGAGTGTTAATATGAATATCAATGCACACCATAGAAAAAAGAATTCCTAGGAGTATATATATATATATATATATATATATATATATATATATATATATATATATATATATATATAGAGAGAGAGAGAGAGAGAGAGAGAGAGAGAGAGAGAGATTAATATATAGATGGATAGTAATATATATACACACATACAGGTAAGGACGGGCTGAGGTGCATCGATTTTGTAATGTTTAATGATGCCATGTATTGCTTGTAATAACTATCGAGTGTAAAAATTAATATTGCCTATTATTTATGTGTTCTATAGGCACCTTTACTGGTCTGAAAAACCGTTACATGTTTGCATAAATTACATTTATATAATACACTCTAATTTGCTTTATACACTATTATAAAAACTTGCTTGTTTGTATATAGCAATGCATTTTAACACACACACGGCCACGCAAATATATATATATATATATATATATATATATATATATATATATATATATATATATATATATATATATATATATATATAAAGAGTATTTCTTCGAAACTTCGCGGATTAAGGACTATCCCCTTATCTTGTGCTTCCTTTTTTAGAATTAAATATGTTTTTAACCCTTTTTCAAGATGTCTTTTAACATGTCTTATTAATCATTTGTTCACATATATAAATTCAGATAAACAAATAGGGAGCTTTGCAAGTGGAACGCATCTTAATGTAGATGAGATAAAGAAGGGAACGTGACCGCTACATACACAAGCTCTAGATAAATTTGCCAAATATCTTTTGAACTAAGCGAAATAAAGAGCATACAAAACAGATTATTACATTTGTAAAAACGCACTTAAGAAACACATATTCAGATCATTAACGGCCCTTGCTACTAGAACAAAATCGAGGCTGTTATAGCCAGAAACCTACCAAAAGAAGTTCCACATTAACATAATTCACAAAGAATATGTTTCGGACTAAGTCAACAATTATCTTACATTGTTTCAAATAAAAGGCGCATTTACTTTACAGAAAATATCTTAAAGTGTTTAAATCTAGTATATAAATACACTATGCCTGTGTGTGTGTGTCTATCTCCGTTTTCAATTTGTATCACTTCCTCGACGGATGATCGTTAGACGATGTGCAATAGCTCAAAAGATTGCATTTTTGGTGCAAGATTTCACGAGGGGCACACAATCGAGTAAAATAATTGGAAAGAGTTTCAAAAAAGAGTTCAAATTTGGAAGCAATACCACCTTGAGGAGCGAACAAAAATGGCATCATTATGCGCACGCGTTACATCAAGTAAAAGAGAAATGTATTTATTAAGATATTTCACAACTCGCTTTGGTGCAACGGCTAACGTGACCAAGTGCGCTGTTTCGATCCTCACCATTTCATTTCTTTTTTTTTTTTACATTCCGATATTCTTGATTTTTAAATGTAATATAATGAATACACAAGAACACTTTTTTATTAAAAAAAGTAGAGAGACGTTTTTACTTTACGTAACGAAAATATAATTTTCCAATATATATATATATATATATATATATATATATATATATATATATATATATATATATATATATATATATGATATATCAGCTAATTTGTTACACTCCAAAAATGACATAAATAGATCAGGTAATGGGATATTCATTGGATTTACTCAAAAACTCATTAACCGATCATTAAGATTATTAATTATGTGTATATGTTTAAATATTTCTATGTCTTGGATTAACTCCTAAAATAATTCACCAATCATTATGAATTTTAAATATGTCTATATGATTATACATTTGTATGTATTGGATTCACTCCTAAACTAATTGACAGATCATTATGGATTTTATTTATGTGTAAAGGTTTATATATTTATATGTCTTGGATCAACTCATAAACTAATTAACCGATCCTTATGAATTTAAATTATGTGTATGTGTTTATATATTTGTATGTATTTGATTCACTCCTAAACTAATTAACGGATCATTATGAATTTTAATTATGTCTATATTATTATTATTATATATTTTTATATATTAGAATAACTCCGAAACTAATTATCCGATCATTATGGATATTAATTATGTGTATATATTTATATATGCGTATCTATTTGATCCACTCCTTAACTAATTAACCGATTATTATTATTGTTTTTATGTGTATATGTTTATATCTGTACGCATTCGATGCACTCCTAAACTAATTAACCGATCATTGTGTACTATAATTATGTTTATATGTTTATATATTTCTTCGGATTTACTCCTAACCTAATTAACCGATCATTATGAATAATTAGGATACGTATATACCTATATATTTGTATGTATTGGATTACCTCCTATACTAACTAACTGATCATTATAACTTAAATGTATTATATATGTTTGTATATGTTTGTATATGTGTATAGTCATATTCAAAAAATCACATACAATGACCAGTTTTTAATGTGTTTATGTGTACAACAAATTCTATCAAAGTAATAAGGTACTTGTGTAGTATAGTAGTCATGAAAAACAAAGAAAATCTTCCATGTGACATACATGAAGTTATTAAAACCGGAAATCCCGTTTAATATTCGAGTAGTATTACTTACATATGAGAAATAAGGTGCCTCTTTACTATAGAACCCAGATAACAAAACAAATGCTTACTCCGGCATACAGAAAATATAACACAACAGAAAATTACATGAACGTATCGAGTTATTTCACTTTTACATTAGAAAAATGTACTTCTACAGTATGCTAACCGAGAAATAAGGTAATTTGACATATAGTACGCATATGAAAAACATAGAACATCTTACCTGTGGCATACATAAAAGTAATCTAAACCGAAAATTATATAATATATTGAGTAGTATGACATTTATATCAGAAATAAGTTGCTTCCTTATAGCATTCTATTGTAATAACAAACTCTCACCTATAACATACGAAAAAGTTTGCACAACAGAAAATTATGTAAAGTCATCGAGTAGTTACATCTATATATTATAAACAAGGTACTTGCACATTATCCTACCCAAAAAAATTAGATGCTTGTGTATTATATTTGTTATATGAACAACAAATAAAAACCGTACCTGTGGCGTGCATAGAAGTCATTAACACCGAAAATTACATTATATATTCGAATAACATTACTTTTTAATGAGACATAAGATGCTTGTTCACTATAGCAATAGATGAAAAAAAAACAATTCATTACTCAAATTTAGCACAACAGAAAATTACTTAAAATGTGACAGTCAAAACAGTTGATGATTATCTGCCATATCTTGGGCGCTGTCCATACTTTAAATACTGGGCAAACTAATTCAACATACTTCATTCCAATTCTCATATATGTACTAAATCTGAACAGGGTTGAGGCAAATAAGAGATATAAGTATATATGAGAAAATCTATTAGTTTGCATCAAGGGTTATTTAACGTAGCCCTCTATAGCACACAACTAAAAAAAAGTTATGCTTAAATTTATTGTGGAGAAATTCTAAACTGGAACTGAAGTTCCAAATAATGATGAACAATTTCAAGATCACAACGTAAATAAAATACAAAGGATGATCTAGGTTAGGATGACTAATCTTCACATATAGTCTCCACTTAAAGATCGCCGAGATCTGATCATTCAAGATATATGGAGTATGAACAAATAGAAACGCCGGTAAAATGGGTTCAAATAATCATACCAGGAAAAAATAGAGTAACTGAGAGGAAGTATTCAAACATCCATTACATTAAATAAAAGTTGAAATAGGGCGCGTTGATGTTGAGCTTGATAATACGCTCCACATACGACGTGTTCTCGACAATGAATAACCCAATGGAAACAAAGAGATAATTCAGATTGTTTATATGCGAAAATGATACACACATGAAGCCTGAATAATTATTTTTTGTTTAGAGATGAAGACATGGATAAGATCTGAAAGTGTACCAAGGAAAAATATACTTGCAATCGATGAAAACCGGATAGTCACCACAGAGCTCCTTGCTGGAAACCAACACTTATAAAAGACAATAGGTTACGGCGGACATGGGTTTTCAGGAACAAGCAAATGACTAATCTTGACTGAATTCGCAGTACTTTTGGAGAACCAATATTTTGAAAAAATTAAGGAAATATGGTGTTTAAAAAAAATGCTGACAAACGAACCGTGAATCTCAATGTGGTTTAACTATAACAACGGAGTCTTTATTAATGAATAGCAGTACATATGAATATATCTTTAATTAAAAGGAATGCGGTACATATTACGCTTAGAAAATGAAAAAAAAGACTAGTTGTTTAGTTGAAAAGAAAAAGATGGGATGATTTAGTAAATAATATAATAAATTCATAACTTAAAATATTGCAGAATTAAGAATTAAAAAAAATAAATTCAACATGATATAATACTTTTTGAATGCTGCAATATTTAAAGTTATAAATTCCTTATATTTTTTACTAGAATATCTGTTCGTTTGACTTTTCAACCATATTACTTTGAATGATCGCATTTTCTCTGCAATCCATGACTCTTCGAGGCTTTGCGTTTTTAACAATCTAAAACATAATACCATCTTCTTAAATTGACTGAATAAATTATCCAAGAATAGATGTATGTAAGTAAATAAAGCAAAGCCAAAACATCAGTTAGTGCCCGAGCCCAGATCGGGCAACGGTAAATTATTACCGACAGTATTATTATCCCCATTTCCCCTGTGATTACGCTATGTTACAAACTCGGGGGGAATTTCTTTTTTATAGTTTGTCACGTTACCGTTTCCGTCGTTTTCAGCAGATTTGATGTAGCGTATAAACATTGGTTGCTATGCAAACAACAGCCAACAAGAAAAAAAAACTTCTCTCTTTCTCTTCCAGATTCTAAGATTTTTTGAATACCAGTAATTTTCTAATAACTTTTATGTACTGAATGAAAATTATTTTTTTCTATATAAGCACGAGAAGGGCTCCTATGCACTGTAAATATTGAAATTTGGCCGCAAAATAAGTGATGTAATACGATGTTGGCTTAAAAATAAAACCTCATAATTTTAACTAGAAAGATAGGCCACGAAAACGAATGATAAATCACTTATCTAGCGGTCTTAGTTACTCTGAAATGTGTGTTTTACTCTAGCATATTAAATGCATTATTAGCAACGATGATGTTTCGATTCGCAATGTGAAACTGGCCCGCGCTGTGTATACGAGGCTAGATTCAACTGTAAATCCTATCATCTTTTTAACAACAATTTCAAGGGTCTTTAAGTATCGTATTGTCCTATTATAAATGAGAGGAATTTTAGTGTTCCAGATTATAATTTTATAAATATACAACACCATAAAATATGCGGCGTACATCATGACATGTGGATTTTTTTTTTATTTTTAAAACCAACAGATCATGATCATTAGAAATTATTATTGCAAATACTTAGTCTGGATAAGTTTCTTTCCTCCAAGTGACGTCAACAGAAAGTGCATTTTTTTCAAGGATATATACAATATTTACCGCAAGGCTAGGTGTGTCAGAGATTTTGTGCAAAATATTGAATGATTCCACCCCGTCTTTCTAAGCTTATAACTACTCGAAAAATGTAATTCAAACCCTATTTTTTTCAATTAAAGAAGCATGGACAAAGGTTTCATTTAAAAAAAAAAAAACGTGCTTCTTTTTTAAAAAATGTTTTAAACTTCGGATTTTAAAGGTAAATTTCTAAAAAAACACTATTTTTTTTGTTTTTAATTTGAATATATTATTTATTGATTTTTATCTTCAATTTTTGATATATATAACTTTGGTGAGTAAATTAATTATTTACTTTTTAATAGACATTTAAAAATGGGAGGCGTGAATTATTCGACCCCCTTTTTTCCAAGCTTATAACTACTCGAAATCTGTAATTCAAGCACTATTTTTTCAATTAAAGGACCAAGGACCAGCGTTTCATTAAAAAAAAACAAAAGAAAAAACAAACAACGTGGTTAAAAAAAAAGATTTTAAACTTCGAACTTTACAGGTAAATTTCTAAAAACACTACTTTTTTGTTTTAAATTTGAATATATTATTTATTGACCCTTTCTCTTCAATTTGTGGTATATAAAAGTTTGGTGAGTAAATTGATTATTTACTTTTTAATAGATACTTGAAAGGGGGCGTGAATTTAAAAAAAACGTCTGTCTAAAATATTATATTTAGTTTATTGGAAAGAACATAAAATTTCACATTGAGCCGTAAAATATCGTAAAAATAGACTCGATAGAAAAATTTTGATAGGTTTTTAAATTTTAAAAATTGAGAAATATTGAGTTTGCAAAACTCATTACTGTTTTAAAAAATATTTCTATTTCTTTAAAAACACTTTTAATAGTTTATTTGAAAGTATAATCCATAAAAAAATAAACAAGCAACTGCTAAAAGAGAAATTACGAGGTTTTTAATATTTTATTCGCAGTTTCGTGTTAGGGGTGTCAAAATGCCTACGAAAAATCTGATACAGCTATCGCACGGCTATACGCACCTTAAATGAAAGATAAGAATATACTAAGATTTTAATAAAATACTGTAGTCTAGGTTTTTGTAATTATGATGCAGAATGCGTATATCCACCCTCAACCATCGTTTTTTTTTACTTTTTTAATGCAAAAGTTTGGTATAATGTAGGTTACAGTGAGGAACTTCTCATAAAAATAACGTTTTTCGAGATACAATGATTAAAGGATCAAATTGTGCCCGTCTAAAGCCACTCAGATATGTGTAGAAAACGGACCAAATTCTAAAAAAGATAAGGATACATTACATAATTTTTCCATCCTAGAATGCACAGCTAATTTTTATAAGGCAAAATATAATATGAGTTAATAAAACGACACATTATTTGCAATTTTCTTCATATTTGAAATTAAACTTATGCAATAATGGAATCTTTTGGCTTCTTTAATTAATAGTAACTAAGGTCTCTCAGCTTTGGCAAAGTACCACCCACATATCTTAACATATAGACAACCGGTTTGCCTCTTATGTGATCATTTTAAATTTCGAACAAATATATCCCGTTCAAAAATACAATTTCTGTACTAAGCGATAACTAAATATAGTCATATCGGGATATTTCGAATTATATAGTTTACAAAATTGTATTTACCAATAACCGATTAAATACTTATTTACACTCGATATATTAAGATCAGTTTCTTGGTTTACATAAAAACGTTGTTCTATAACTGTACTCTGGACCAAATTAACTAAATATATTGACCGATATTCAGATTATTCTGTTAGCGCAACAATTACTGTTTATTAAGTTTTGGAATAACCTTTTTTCGAAATATGTTAAGTTATGCATTCTGCATCTTAACTGTATAAATCTCTTTATTGTCGATTAGTAATAAAATAAATATTTCAATAATTATGCATTAAAAAAAATAATATAGCATCATCAAAGGACTGCTTTAAGCTTAGTTATTTCCCAAACTTTATTCGAATTCATACGATATTCACAACGTTATGGAATTATATTTATTAAGGAATTTCTACTGGCCATCACTTCTTCGCAGATCTCTTAAAATGCCATAAAATCTAGGATTGAAAGTTACATAACAGCAAAAGATTATTGCTTGACTCGCAGAGGGAGTGTCCATCAAAGATTGGTCTACGAAATGGTAAGAGATTCAAGAACCTTGGCTTCATTCGAGAACACCAAACACGCCAAATCCAAAAAGGATAAGGCAACTAAGAGACACATTTCAGATCGTGAGATTCGCCAAATTCGTAGGGATATAAAGCGTAACTTTTTTTTACATGGGGGTCACCACTTATGAAGGCCCGAAGGCCACTCAGGGATAAGGGTTATTTCGTGTACAGTAATCAATGAGATAGTATTGTAGTAATCATTAGTATTGGGGGTTTTGATAGAGTGTCGTACTTAAGGGGGCGGTTTGTCAGGAGTTTGTTTATGTTGGACCTGAAGACTTCCAAGTTGTAGTCAGGTGGGAAACAGACAAGCGGCAGAGAGTTCCACTACCGTGCAGTTCTAAGAAAGAAGCTTTACTCATGGAATCTACGCTTGGATTTAGGCACAGATAAAGAGTGGGGAAAATTATTGACAGTAGTTTCAGTCAGGCGGTTGTTTCTCGTGAAAGATTGGCGAGGGGGACGAGGGATTGAAGCTCAGACGAGCATTTGCCATGGAAATAGCGATATAACAAAGACAGGCTTGCAACGTCTCTTTTGTGAGAGAGAGGTTGCAGGGAAGCGAAAAGGGCATCCCCCACTAAGAGAAAAGGGCATCCCCACTGAAAAGAACCAGTGCTCCATTTTTGACAAGGCTTTAATGACTTAAACATGCAGGCACCCTCGATGCAATATGTTGAATAAGATGCAAAGATGCATGAAACCTCCTCCTCGCCGCTATTTAGCAAAAACATAGGGTAAAGAGAAAGGGTTGAGCACAGAATTACATAAAAATCGATTTCCAACATGTCCTATTTATGGATGAAGCTCGTGGTACTCTTGACGGTCCGGATGGATAGGTCAAAGATTTAATCTGAACGAAACTCCGATAGCTTACAGAGTTTATCACCACTTATCAAGGTTTAGATGCCATTCGAGGATACGGGATATTGCGTGTACAGTAATCAATGGGATAATATCGTAGTAATCGTTAGTAATGGAGATTTAATAGATTGGATTACTTTAGGGGCGGTTTATCAGGAATTTGTTTATGTTGGACATGAAGGTGTCTAAGTTGCCGTCAGGTGAGAAACAGGCAAACGGAACAGATTTCCTCAGGCGTGCAGTTCTTATAAAGAAGTGTTGTTAATGGTATGTACGTTTACATTTATACACTAATAAATACTGAATAAATTTATTGACAATGGTTTCAACTAGACGGGTGTTTGTCGGTAAGATGGCGAGGGGGGACCAAAATGAGGTTTTGGTTACTCCCATATGAAAGATTATACAATTTCAGCCAATGAGAGAGTAAGAAATGTGAGGAGGGAGAAATCTTTCTTTTTTTTATAGAAGAAATGAAAAATTGTGGTGTGTGCATAAGAATATGAGCCAGAAAATTAGGGCGAAACCCCATATAAGACCCAAATGCAGAAAATCTTCTGGGGACGAATGATAGTAAGAATAAGATGTAATTTAGCGGAAATTGTATATCCATCCGATCGTGAAGATGCCACTCCAAGGACGAAATGTAATGTTTTAATATAAACAATTTCTATTCAGAACACAATTGAACTATGATACTTCTGCATTATATACGTGAATGAAAGTCATTATATATAAAATTATTTTATAAATACAACATTAATTCTTTAGGCTACAATATAGACTACACTATATTGGTTATAATGCCATTGTGAGAGGCATGCGAGCTTCCTCCCGGTGAACAAGATACATCCTCAACTAGAATCGATTCGCTTGAAAAATAGGCGATTTCAGCGATTTCGATGACAATA
>NC_136489.1:61584874-61619874 GCF_053919585.1 Euprymna scolopes | reverse complement strand
GGAACACGGTGTTACCGTTGCGGTAAGAGTGGACACTGGGCGCGGAACTGCTCGGGAAACGAGCAAGGGGAGAACGCATAAGCGCCAGTCTCCTTCCCATCCAAGATGTGAACACGACGCTCCCGGTGATAAGCATCCATGTTGACGGGACGCGATGTTTGGCGCTTATTGATACAGGATGCTCGAGGACAATTTTACATGCAGACCGGTGCCGGTCTTGGAGAAAAACAAACGTAAATGTCAACACAATTGGTGGAATGTCCCATGCGTGCTGCGGTGTTGGAACGGTCTCTGTATCCACTGATGAAGGTGTGTCTGCCAGAGTCGATGTGTTGGTGGTGCATGGCAAGCCACTGGGATTTTACTTGCTTCTAGGGATCGATGCCATAAAAGCTCTAGGAGGTGTCGTTGTCAAGCCTACAGGATCAGTGCGGCTGGGCGCCAGGAAAAGTATTAAATGCGCAGCAATTTCTATCGATGAACCAGATTTCACTGCTACCTTTGACCATCAAAACCGAACGTGGACCGCATCGTGGAAATGGTCTGTGGACCACCCCCATGAAAGGCTGCTTAATCGAGTGTCAGAGTACCCAGTGTCAGCAGAAATTCGTGAAGAATACACGCAGGAGCTCCACAACTGGATAGATAATGGTTGGCTCGTGCCATACCCAGAGGATAAATTGGGACCCCCCAAAGGTCTAATTCCCCTGATGGCTGTGATACAGCAGAACAAAGCACAAGGGCGCCCGGTGATGGATTACCGGGAGCTAAATCATTACGTAGACGCATTTACAGCCAACGCAGATGTTTGTGCGGCTAAGCTGCGTGAGTGGAGACAAAAAGGCGCTAACGTGTCTCTACTGGATCTCAGAAGAACATACCTACAAGGCCGGGTCCATGAGACACTGTGGCCATACCAGACTGTGGAAATCGATGGGAAAAATACTGTCTGACCCGTCTGGGGTTTGGTTTGAATGTGGGTCCCTTGATAATGAGAGCAATTGTCAGCGAAATACTATCTCAGGAAGAAGTTATAAGCCGCGCAGCATCTGCTTACATTGATGACATTTTTGACAATGAAGATGTGGTGCCCGTGACCCGTGTGAGAGAACACATCGCGCAGTTCGGGTTGGAGTGCAAGAACCCGGAGCAGTTGAAGGACGGTGCACGGGTGCTGGGATTGGCAGTCAGGATGGAACGCAATGAACTGCGGTGGAAGCGAGGAAATGCAATTCCGGAGGCTCCCAGTATTGTTACGCGACGAACAATCTTTTCCCTGTGTGGTCGACTTGTCGGGCATTTTCCGGTGTGCGGTTGGCTTCGTGTGGCGTGCGGAATACTCAGTAGGAGAGTAAGTTCGGTAAAGAAGGGCTGGGATGATGAAGCATGGGACGCCGTACTACATCGTATGATGTTCGAAACCTTAAAATCTGCGCAGCAGAACGATCCGGCACAGGGAAATTGGTGTGTGGACGGCAAAGAGCTGAATGTATGGGTCGATGCTAGCTCCCTAGCAATTGGGGCAGCCTTGGAGATGTGTGAAACTGTGTTGGAAGATGCATGTTGGCTGCGACCTGAAAATGACTCTCAACATATCAACTTGGCTGAACTAGATGCCGTATTGAAAGGCATCAATTTGGCTCTCCAGTGGCAGAGCAAGGTGCCACACATAAAGACAGATTCTGTTTGCGTATACCATTGGGTCTCGGACACGCTAACTGGAAAGGCGCGAGTACGCACCAAAGCAGCAAGCGAGATGCTTATTAGGAGGCGATTAAGCACTCTTAAGGAGCTCGTGAAATAGTACGGGCTGATAGTGGATGTGACGCTGGTTCCATCAGCACGAAACATTGCTGACCGACTGACACGAGTGCCACAGCGGTGGTTTGAGGCAATGAAAAAGAAAATAGGGCTTGACCCACTGATAGGCGCGGCCCACACAGAGGAGCTGGATGAGAGTCAAATCATGGCTATTCACAAAGATAGTGGACATCCGGGGGTGCGACGCACTACCTACTTTGTCAGGAGAAGATGTCCAACCACGACAAAAGCAACTGTCAGAACGGTCATACAGAAATGCGAGGAATGTCAGTCCATTGGCCCAGCGCCAGTCAGGTGGGAAAATGGAAAGCTGGAAGTTAACGAGAATTGGCAGAGAATTGGAATGGATATCACGCATTATGACACCTTCCATTTTTTTTAAATTTAACAGACTGTGGTCCATCGCGTTTCTCCATTTGGAGGAAATTGGCAAGGCAGGACTCGGCAAGCGTGATTCATCAGTTGGAGGCAGTGTTCCTCGAGTGTGGCGCGCCGCATGAACTCCTTTTAGACAATGACACAGCTTTCTGCAGCAATATGTTCCAATCATTTGCATGTAAATGGGGATTCACTTGCGATTCCGTTGTGCATACACTCCAGCCGGGAATGGCATAGCGGAGCGATATCACCGTACAGTGAAACGAATAGCGGCTAGAATGTGTTGTCCCATACAGGAGGCTGTCTACTGGTATAACATCACATCAAGAGACGACACATCTCCCTCCACTGCGCCTGCCAACAAGATTTATCAATACGAAGTTCGAGTAAAGGAGACCAATCTCGCAACTGCGTGCCCAGGTCCCAAGAACAGCTTTTGCCAGGTTGGAGATCGCGTGTGGGTCAAAAGACCGCAAAATCGATGTACCACGAAGTTCGGCAAGGGTGAGGTGACCAAGGTGATCATCCCTCAGTCGATTTTGGTGGACGGTGTGCCTCGTCACGTGAAGGATTTGCGTCCTCGCCCTTATGTTGTTACATCGGAGGAAGAGGGAGACTCAGACAGTATGATGTCTTCTGAAAAGACAGAGAGTATGATGCAGGACGACGGAGAGGATTTTGAGCCATATAATATACATACTGAAGAAGCGAAGGAAGGACCACCCGTCTTGCCTTTACGAAGGAGTACCCGACAGAGACGAATACTGCCCCCCTGCCCTGATTGTGAAACACCGCCTATGGAGCAGACTGGTGGCAATAATTGAGATGAGGAGGATGGCAGGGAGGAAGTGCTGCCTCCGGTTCTTCGGAGAAGTACCAGACAGAGACGACTGCCCCCTGCCCCGTTTGTGATCATGTGTGTAGCAGAAGTAGCAATAACTAAAATGAGGGGAAAAAGAGCTTACCTCGGGTATGTCTGTCGTGTCACCAGTTGGGGGTAAAAGAGAATTCCAAGACGGCGTCCGGGGGCTTTTATTAGCGTTTATTCCATGCAACTCTCGGAAAATCACGTTTCTTTCTCATGTGATTATGCAAATGGATAATTCCCGGCCACTATCAAAGCAGGAGGCTAGAGACGAGTTGGCAGTGTCCTGCAAATTGTGTGGGTGGGTGTTTCTGGCGATTGGAGTGTGTCTTCTTTTACCACGGTTATCACGGACAGGAATTCCCTCTCTTCTGGAGGTGGGCGATCTTGACTATTTTGAAGTTGTACTGTTGCTGACAGAACATTTATTTTTTTTTTGCCTACTACATTTTTGTTTCAAAAGTAATCTGTGTATGTTAAATTTATATAAACATTTTTAGTATGCCGTTTAAAAGGGTTCTACGGTAATACACTGTAAATAACCTGTGTATGTTTAATTTATATAGACAGTTTTATTACGCTGTTTAAAAGAGTGCTGCTTCTACGGTAATACACTGTAAATTATCTGTGTATATATATATATATATATATATATATATATATATATATATATATATATATATATATATATATACACACATATATATATATATATATATATATATATATATATATATATATACACATTTTTATTATGCTGTTTAAATGAGTCTTGGTTCTACGGTAAGATAATGTAAATTATCTATGTATGTTCAATTGATCTAAGCATTGTTATTATGCTGTTTAAAAGAGTTCTGGTTCTACTGTAATACACTGTAAATAATCTGTGTATGTTAAATTAATATGAACATTTTCATTATGCTGTTTAAATGAGTTCTGGGTCTACGGTAATATACTGTAAATAATCTGTGTATGTTAAATTAATATAAACATTTTTATTATGATCTTTAAAAGAGTTCTTGTTCTACGGTAAGACACTATAAATAATCTGTGTATGTTTAATTCATGTAAACATTTTAATTATGCTGTTTACACGAGTTCTGGTTCTACGGATATATTCTGTATATAATCCATGTATGTTTTATTTATATAAACATTTTAATTATTCTGTTTAAATGAGTCCTGGTGTAACGGTAATATACTGTAAATAATCTGTGTATGTTAAATGTATATAATCATTTTTAATGTGCTATTTAAAAGAGTAATGGTTCTATTGTAACGTACTGTAAATACTCTGTGTATGTTAAATGTATATAAACATTTTAATGTGCTATTTAAAAGAATAATGGTTCTATTGTAACATACCGTAAATAATCTGTGTATTTTAAATTAATATAAACCTTTTTATCATGCTGTTTAAAAGAGTTCTGGTTCTGCGGTGTCTACTGTAAATAATCTATGTATATTACATTTATATAACCATTTGTATTATGCTGTTTAAAAGAGTTCTGATTCTATGGAAATATACTGTAAGTAATCTGTGTATGTTTAATTTCACTAAACATTTTTATTATGCTGTTTAAATGAGGTCTGCTTCTATGGTAATACACTGTAAATATTCTGTGTAAGATAAATTTACATACACATTTTTATGATGCTGTTTAAATGAGTTCTGGATCTACGGTAATACTCTGTAAATAATCTGCGTATATAAGATTTAAATAATCATTTTAATTATGCTGTTTAAATGATTTCTGGTTCTACGCTAATACACTGTAAATAATGTGGGTATGTTTAATTTATAGAAACATTTTTATTATTCTGTTTAAATGAATTCTTGATCTACGGTAATACACTGTAAATAATCTGTGTATGGTAGATTTATATAAACATTTTTATTTTGCTGTTTAAATGAGTTCTTGATCTACGGTAATACACTGTAAATAATCTGTGTATGGTAGATTTATATAAACATTTTTATTATGCTGTTTAAATGAGTTCTTGATCTACGGTAATACACTGTAAATAATCTGTGTATGGTAGATTTATATTAACATTTTTATTATGCTGTTTAAATGAGTTCTTGATCTACGGTAATACACTGTAAATAATCTGTGTATGGTAGATTTATATACACATTTTTATTATGCTGTTTAAATGAGTTCTTGATCTACGGTAATACACTGTAAATAATCTGTGTATGATAGATTTATATAAACATTTTTATTATGCTGTTTAAATGAGTTCTTGGTCTACGGTAATACACTGTAAATAATCTGTGTATGGTAGATTTATATAAACATTTTTATTATGCTGTTTAAATGAGTTCTTGACCTACGGTAATACACTGTAAATAATCTGTGTATGGTAGATTTATATACACATTTTTATTATGCTGTTTAAATGAGTTCTTGATCTACGGTAATACACTGTAAATAATCTGTGTATGGCAGATTTATATAAACATTTTTTTATGCTGTTTAAATGAGTTCTTGATCTACGGTAATACACTGTAAATAATCTGTGTATGATAGATTTATATAAACATTTTTATTATGCTGTTTAAATGAGTTCTTGATCTACGGTAATACACTGTAAATAATCTGTGTATGGTAGATTTATATAAACATTTTATTATGCTGTTTAAATGAGTTCTGGTTCTACGGTAAGACACTATAAATAATCTGTGCATGTTTAATTTATATAAACATTTTATTATGCTGTTTAAATGAGTTCTGGTTCTACGGTAATATACTGTAAATTATCTTTTGGGAAAAGTGTAAAGACCTAAACAAAATAAAAACCGCCAGGGTAATATAATTATGTTATAGGGAAGTTAATAATGAATTACATAAAAAAATAAGGATAACATTATTTACTCTTGTGATAAAAAATGATAATATGAAATAAACAAATACAATAATGTGTTTTGGTATTACTGTTAATATAAATGCTGGGACAAAATAATAATTTAAATCATTTTAATATGACATTGTTTAAATTGTATTTATCCTTACGTTATTATAAATTATTTCAGAAATGCAAAGAATGCACGTTTCAGTAAATATTCAATATAAATTCGAAATAGTTACTACACAAAAAATAAAGCGTTTAAAATGTCACTGTTATGTATTCTCATGCCGTTTGGAAACTTTAATTTCGAAGATACTCCTATATATCTGTGACGTCAGCAGTAGAAAGAGTGACATTAAAATAAAATCATATTTATAGTACTTCAACAGACCTATTCCTTTTCTCTCTGTCTTTTTAGCATTCGATCACTTACCTTCTTAACACACACGCACACAGACACTTACGTACACACAAGTACATGAATACAGCGATACACACGCGCACATATGCATATATATATATACACATACACACACACACACACATATATATATATATATATATATATATATATATATATATATATATATATATATATATCATTTACGCTCGTTAAATATCTGGAGAATTGATGTTTCACATTTAATAAGGGTGAATTCTATAAAGACATTCTATTTTAGTTTCCTTACTTTTCTCTAATTTTGTACGGTAACATTTTTGCATAAAACACTTCTAACTATAGAACACAGCATCTACACACTCTCGTTCTTCCTATCTTATGTGTTTCTATATCTATTTCAAATGTCTCTCTTTCTGTTTATTATGGATTTTTTTCAAAAGAAAAGAAGCTCCAATTTCATTCGCATATCTTGTTCCAGTGCAAATTTTATTTGTTCTCTCGTAACATTTCATGAGAAAACGATGCAATCCATTCCCCCGTCTCCTACGCAAGCTAGGAGGAAAAAAAGATAGGACGCACGTGAGTGAAAAAATAACGATGCCTACGTCTCAGTAATTGTCACGTACTTATTCAAGTTTAAAAGTAAAAAAAAGGCAGCGAAACTTATGAAACGCAAAAGAAACAATTACTTATTTCGTGTTGATTGTTCATATATACTATAAATGCGCAAGCAAAGCACCTTAACAAAAAGCACAAGATACACGCACAAGATACACGCACATGTGCACCCACATACACATAAGTACACATACAGACATACAGACACACACACACACACACACACACGCACATATATATATATATATATATATATATATACATATATATTCGAGACAAAATAAAATATTTTTAAACTTTCCCACATCTACAATTGTAATAATATCTAACCTCCTTCTCTGTAACCTATTCGTTTATATTCATTTTAAACTATTTCCCTTCCTTCCCTTCTCAGGAAACTTGCTCCTATTGGTTGAGGTAACCCCGCGCTCTCCATAGGATACCCCTTTCTCGTCAGATACATTAATACTATCGCACCAATACTATCTTGCGTTTAATATTCTTTTCTGTTTTACTTCTATTTTTTCCTTTATTTTTTATACTGTTTTCTCTGCTTTTCCAAATTTCTCGCTGGTTTTTCATTTTATCTCATACTAGTAGGGGTGTCCGGCATTGCCCGTTTTTTGGAGGTGTAAAAATAATAAAGATTTGGTAGGTAGGTAGACGTGTATCCGTACCCCTGAGGTAAGTAGGCTGATGACTTACCCCCATGTTACGCTCGCAGAGAATTTGATATATATGAAATGAAACGATTAAAAAGTTAAACGATTAAAGCGTGATGTGGCAGGTGCGAGAAATGAGGTAAAATATCCAGCCGTAGGGACTGAAACGCACTAAACTTTAGCTGCAAGCCAGTTTCTATATGTTTTTTTGCTTCCCCCAATATGTTGGGGAAAACCAGCTGCCCATTTATAGGAGAGGCTCGTAGTCTGATATGACGAATTTTGGCCGCATTGATCAAACTTCGTTGCTTTCTGAACGTCCTGAACACGAGTGCTATGGAGGCTAATTTTGCTAATGTTCAGTTTCGCTTATATACAACAAAGCCAATGAACCGGCGGAGAGTAAATAAATATCGCGAAAATAGCGTGCATAAGTATCCCAAATAAAGGATACACGGCGCCCCCTTTCGTAACCCGTACATATTATAATCTAGGTAGCATATGAAAGGTTCTAAAAAAGAATTACCGCTTCGAGTGCACTCCCTCCGTACATACACAAAATATACACACACACACATTTAGCCTTTTATATATATAGACTATCGGAGGGGGGTACCCGGCGTTGCCCGGGTGTTTAGAGAGGTTTGTGCTCGGGTGGGGTGTTAATCAAAACAAAAGAATAAACGAAACAAATATTTTTTTAAAAACACAAAAAAAACTAACGTAAGGCAAACGGACGATGTTAAATGTAAAAATGGAAAAAACAAAAAAAAAAGAAAATGCGAAAAAGAAAACAGAAAAACGAACGTAAACACACGTGAAAAATGGCTTAAATAACCCCGGGGCTTACCCGGCGTTGCCCGGGTGGTTTTGGGTGTGTGGTTGGGCGGGGGTGAGGGAGGGTTCATAAAAACCTAAGAATAAGCGAAGTAAAAAAACCTAACGTAAGGCAAACGCGAACCCGAAAAATGAACGTTACGTGAAAAATGGCTTAAATAACCCTGCTTCCGTATTAAAATTTTAAAAATCGAAAAAATAAGATATCTCCACCACGATAAAACCCAAAACGTTTAGATAACTGAGCTAAGACTACGTCGCCGAAATTGTGTGGGGTTTTTAAATCGTTAAATAAATCAGGTTACAGCGTTATTTGCGTATGCGTAGAACCGAACTCGTCATGAGAGGAGGGGTTTTGCTGACCCCCCTTTAGCAAAGTGATGATTTGAGGGTGAAAAAATTCACCTTTTTGGCCAATTTTTCGGTATTTGTCGGACGATGTTGGAAGTTTAAAATGATATCGATCTGGCGAAAATCCGTGACCCCTGCTGAAAGTTTTTGCGAGACATACAAACACACATCCCTACATACAAACAGACCTACATACACACATTTTCGCTTTTATATTTATAGATTACTATCCACAACCCTGTTCGTAATTTTATTTTTGCTTTAGCTTTGTACAGAAGTATGTGGGGTTTTTTTACACGGTGGTCTCCACTTATCAAGGCCCGAAAGCCACTCAGGGATAAGGGTCATTGCAAATAAAGTACGTTAGTGTGGAGATTTAATGAAGTCTTCACTTAAGGGGGCGATTCATCAGGAATTTGTTTACGTTAGACTTGAAGACATCCAGGTTGCAATCAGGTGGGAAGCAAGCAGACGGAACAGAGTTCCACAGGCGTGCAGTTCTAAGTTAGGTGTTTTAATAAATAAATTAAAGCTGTAAAAATATTGAATTTTCACAAAACTTACTGTCTCCTCCAGTTCAATGACAATATTACAATTTACGCATGCAAGTTTGACTGTGAACATATTTGGCACTTAATGGGTTTGAAATACTCAATACTCGACAGATTTTCCAGATATTGATGAAAACATATTTCAAGGATTCACGTTTTCTTTTATTCGGCTTAATCCTAGAACTCAGCTTGTAGAACATGAATATCACATAGAAAAATGTTACTACTGGATGTGACATATGTATATGCTTTTCCTTTGGGCCTTATTATACACCCCGGCTGTCTATAATTTATAAGTTTTTTTTATTCATTTCAATTATACCAGTTATAATTTTTATTTCATTATTTACACGCTATTTGACATTCCTTTTAAATTCATATACAACTATGTTATAGACCTTCGCGGAGACTCTCCGGCCACACACTTCATTTTCATTACTCCCGTATCTTTTATTACTTATCGCTCTCCCTAATGTCCGGCCACACTCCCTAGTAATTTATTAGCAATTTTATGCACATTACACTTTAATTTATGTTGTTTTTTATCGTCTATATCTTTTATGTTGTATTTTAAAGATTTTTATTTTGGAATATTATTAAACCTATCCCTTAGTTTTATCTGTATGCTCTTCTTTTTATGTCAATTACATTTCGAGGAAAATGAATCATTTACCAGATGCCAAAAATAAGTTGTTCTTGTTACAAAGCTATTTTCAACTCTTCTGCTGGGAATAATAGATTTCGAGAGGCTATGAGATAAATAGTTACTGTACTTTTTTAAAAGGAGATCTTTCTTACTCTAACCAAACAATACACACACACACACACACACACACACACATATATATATATACATATATGTATATATATTCTTTAATTTATTGTAATTTTTTCTTGATTTAAGATCATTGTATGCTTCAATAAGTGTTGAGATATTTGTCATAGAGTAGGTTTTTTTATAAAACGATTTCCCGAATATATATATATATATATATATATATATATATATATATATATATATATATATATATATTTATATGAATGATCCAAATTTACGTGAAAAGCTTCGATTCGTAGTTAATTGTGCTGATTTGATGGACATTTTAAAAATACAATCTTTGAAATAAGTGTAGATATTCATGCCTTCCGCAAATCTAAACATCACGATTGGTTTGATGATAGTGATTCTCAAATTACTCAACTCTAAAAATGAGTTATATCATAAAATGTTGTCGGCCTCCTATGGAAGTCGAGATTCTTCCAACAGTCACTTAAAGCAAGAACGGGTCTTCTCCAAAAGCGACTCCGCCAAATAAAGAATCAGTGGTGGGCTTAACTGGCCAACAAAATCCAGGTGACTTTTGATCGTAAAGACTTTAAACGCATGTACTATTTGCTTAAAAAAGCATCTGGTCCTCAAACACTATCAACATCTCCCTTACTCTCAAGTGATGGAATTGCCCTTATAAAGGGCCCTAACAAATTCTCCTTCGTTGGATGAGCATTATTTTGATCTCTTTGACAACCCCTCTAATGTTGATGAGGACGTCATCAAGGAATAATTACCACAACAGACGTTTATCCATGAAATGGCTGAGTTCCCATCTGAGAATGAAATTAGAGATGCAATTAAGGAAGTGAACGTTGGAATTGCTCAACAGCTTCATGGTATTCCTGTAGAAGTCCTCTAAATGGGGGTAATAAGCTTGTTCATGAAATTCTTCATCTAACATTGATGTCTGGAAGGGTGTCCCCGTCTATCAGGATTGGGTTGGTGCAATTCTTACATCACTGTACAATGAAAAGTGGCCAGGGCCGACTGTGGAAGTTATAGTTGGATAATGGAAGCAGTTGGCAAAGTATTTTCGAAAGTTCTACTCAATAGATTGTTAAAGTATATCTGTCTATCCGTCATGCTAGAACGCAAATGTTGCTTTCGTCCGGGCAGATGAACAACGGACATGATCTTCTCTGCTCGGGAATTGGAGGAGAAATTTACTGAGCACCGTGTTCCGCTTTATCAGGTTTTGGTTGAGTTGACCAAGGCTTTCGATACGGTGAACAGAAATGCCCTGTGGATAAGTCTGGGGAAGAATGGATGCCCACCTCAATTTCTACGATTAATCAGGGAATTCTACACTAATATGAAGGCTCGCCTGAACTTCAAATGATGCCTATCAGAACACATCTAAGTTGACAATGGTGTAAAGCAGCCTTCAGGCTTTAGACAATGCTATCTGGGGATTTGTTTGCGTTGCAGATCTACAGGTAAGGTCTTTGATCTTCGACGTTTTCATACTCCTACAAGGACCTTTCAGCACCTGGTTCGTTAATTGCTTTATGCGGATGACGCCGATATCGTAGCCCATAGAGAGAGGGGTGTGCAGGGTATCACGGCTCTTTTTTCAGGGGTCTGTGCATCTTCCTGGTTTACTATTAGTCTTAAGAAGACTAAGGTCATGTTCACATTTCCACCTGCTTGTTTGTATGCGGAACCAAATATGTTTGTCAACAACCAGAGAATTGCCGTGGTTGACACATATGTGTATTTTGGTAGTACCCTCGCCAGAGACGGAACCCTGGATGCTGAGGTCAACTATAGGATACAGCGTGACACTAAGGCTTTTTTGTGGCTTAGAGGAGCGAGTCTGGTCTGAAACGGGGTATAACACTTCATACAAAGATCAGTGTCTATCAATCTTGTATTTTACCATCCTTGCTTTACGAACCTGAGGCCTGAACACCTTATGGTAGACACATAAAAGTCATGGAGAGAGTGCATCAGAAATTCCTGAGAGACATTCTGGGCATCAGGGGAAACTCTGTTATACCTGATATGGATGCTGTAAGGGGAGCTTACCTAGTTTGTATCCGGATCTTGATTATACCAAACCAGATGAGGTGGGCTGGGCATCTGCCAAGGATGGACGACGAGAAATTGCCAAAGCGCATGTTTTATGGTTAAATTAAAAAAGGAAAGCGTCCATTACATATACCTAAGAAAGGCTTAGGGGATAGCATGAAAGGTAATCATAAAGCTCTTGAAATTGGCGTTTTTAGTTGGGAAAGTGCTTTCAATGATCGTAAAAAGTGGCGCTCTTTGGTCTTTCGCTGCGATTGCCGAAAAGAAAAAATATGAACAGGCAAAAACGAAACGTGATTTCCGGAAGAAAAATCTGTCAGAGCTTTAAGGTCTCTCGGAGGCTTTCGTGCAGAACCACATCTGTGATTTATGCGGTAATATGACTTTTTCCAGAGATGGCCTTGCTAACGACACGCGATTACATGGAGATCAATATTTCTTTGATTGGGAAAGCACTGCGGGGTACAGATGTTCTGTTTGCTCTGTGGTCTGTAAATCGAGTGGAGGCCTGAAGCCTCATAAGAACGTCCACAGTAGAGTAGTACCAGTTGGCATCCCTCAATCTCAGCTTAAATGTGACCTTTGCAACAGTCTGTGTAAGAGCAGACTGGTATGAAGAGTCACCTTCGTTCCCACAGTAGATAGAAATTGATGCATCTTGATCAAATCTCCACATGTATATATATATATATATATATATATATATATATATATATATATATATATATATCATAAAAACAATATATCAAAAGTACATGAAAATCAATGAATAATCAACAATAATGCAAGGGAAATATCGTATTCTTCTCGCAGGAATTGACAATCAAAAAAAGAATATAAATAATATATATATATATATATATATATATATATATATATGTGCGTTTGTGTGTGTGGGTGTGTAAGTGTGTGTGTGTGTATGCGTGTGCGTGTGCGTGTGTTCTTACATTTATTTTAATTTTTCCTTGATTTAAGATCATTGTATGCTTCAATAAGTGTTGAAATATTGGTCGTAGGATAGGTTTTTTTTAAAGATTTTCCGAATATATATATATATATGTGTATATATATATATATATGCATACATATATATATATATATATGATTTTTAAAACAATAGATGGTAGTCTTTCTGCAGCATATATAACAGAATAAATTCATTCTCCCCTGAAAATCTCAAAATATAGCCATTAAAATCTAAATCCCTGACACCAAATGTGAGTATACGCCTTACAAAAAGTTGTCAATATAGACAGCTCTCAATATTTCACGTGGCTATCAACATTATCCAACACAGACTTTCCACTTCTGCGCATGGATTTTACACCAGCTTTTCATGTAGCCACTGGAATGCTCTGCCACTCTTCACTTACGACGGCTCTGGATGATATTTGAAATTTTGCGTACCCCTACTTCTGCAAGAGAATGCCCCTAAAGATGTTCTATTGTTTCAAGTGTGGAGGTATTCTTGGCCAGTCCATCACCCTCACCCTCTTCAGCAAAGCAGTGGTTGTATTGGATGTGTTTTAGGTCATTGCCCTGTTGTAGATGTTATATTTCCGGATTGGTTGATTTGTTTCATGAGGGAACAGATCGTGTACTGCTGCAGTATTTGAGATTTCATGTTGGAGTTCATCTTTTCCTAATGAAAAATAACTCTACAATACCTTCATCACTCATGCAGTTCCAGTCCATGAAATTTCTACCACTATTCTTGACCATAGACATGACGCACTTCACTTTGTACTCTTCAGCTTGTCACCACCACATATACTTAAGACTATCGGCATCAAACAAATACAATTTCGTCTCACCAGACTATAGGGCATAGTTTCAGTTATCTATGGGCTTTGTTGACATTCCTTCAGTAAACTGTTTGCGGGCTTTCTTGTGTATTGCCTTCAGAAAAGGCTGCCTCCTCGGGTTACAGTCATGCACACTAATTTGAGGAGTACAAAGATAAGTTGGTCATGCTCACAGTAATGCCCCCGCTCTGTATCCGTGGACTCCATGAACAAAGTTTTTTTCTTAGAATGTGAAACTCTCTAGTGCTTCCAGCTGGCAGTCTTATCTTCCAACATGAGAAAATCCTTGAGGAGTAGTCCCTTTAAGTATTCAAGTTGACCAAATTTCCCTTACTAAAGATTACTACGATGTAGTCCTATTATTTTGGAGTTGCCTCGGGAAAAAGAACTTGCTCTCATCTGGCCTACCTTAATAATATATGTTTTTAAAAATATTTCGCTGCTTTATCATTTTTGTATGCATATAAGTCTGTTGCTTCTGTTGTTTTTCTTACTTCTCTGTCGTCGTACAAACTGGTGGTGTATTTATTGCACTGCGGCGTCTAGCGTTTTTTTTTTACTTTCGGAAATAAGTCTATATTCAGCGGAAAGCATCAATACGTAAAACAAAATTCCCCGAAACAGTTGAACAATAATGAAATATATGTTATTAGAAATCGTAATTTTTCGTTTTGTTTTCATGTGCAAAAACTGAAAAGATAGGTCGTACTGAAATTTTTAGACGTCATTTTCGTCCGTAATCAGTTGAAGGTTGTTTGATATGCTGTTCATAATCAAATCCTTCTTTAACGTTGTTTTATTTCCGGATGGTTTGACTCTCTTCAATTTCTCTGTCGTTAATTTAATACCCTGTTCGTCCAAGTTTGGCGAATTCATACGAACTGGAAGTTTATTCTGTGTTGTCTACCATCAGGTATATATTTTTCGCAATCTCACAATTAAATTCCCAGTTTCTAATCTTATAGAGACTTGGTGCAAGTACTTTGAAAACCTACTGTAGATAATACGGAATTTTTCTATTGATTTTTTCGTCAGCAAATCTGATATATATTGAATACGTTTTTGAATTCTTTCGTCGGCAATTTTAAATTAGATTAGATGTAATTTCGTTATCTTATTTTTCCTCGCCCAATCTAATAAGCATCTGAGGGAATATAACCATTATAAATTAATCAGATGAAATGGCACGTAGTGTCAGTTAAAATAATTTTAATATGCAAGGTAAAATGTAATAAATCAAAGAATGACACGAACGTATGTTGAATAAACGAGTTTTATTATTAGCAAGAGCACGTCCATTGATTACCGTTTGCTTGTGACATTTATAGACTTATTTATCTATTTCCACGGGTTGTAAATATCTTCCACTATATCAAACACAAAGAAATTTTGTTTTGTATAACAAAAACATTAATATAAATGACTCATACTTTAATGAATAAAGTAAAGTACAAATAAAAACTTGGCGCGCCGATGAATTATTTAAAAGTCTTATCTTGAGTATGGAGCTTTTTTAGTTGAAGACTAATAAAAACTTTATCATGATAAAAATAAATATTCATTTTTATTTAAAAAGATGCATCATGGTAGATTTTTATAGTCAGTGTTATAGTTGTCGCCATCATCATGACCGTGATGATCATTATCATCACAATAACAATAAAACGCATGCATTAGATAACTGTAATAAACGCGTGCATTTATTTATAACTGCAAACTGTTGTAACTCATTGCGTTCTATGCATAGAATATGTTAAAAATGATGTGCCTTTAATTTCTCTACGTATTACTCAATGGTATAGGTATAGTTTTTGTTTTAAATGCAACACAATCAAGTTAAATTTACGGTGTGAATTTTACTCTATCATCTTTGACTTATTTGAAATAACTTCCCACCAATTATTACAAGTAAAATCTTTCTTTTCATCTAGTAATTGCAAACTGTGTGTGCGGACACTTTTCGACATATATACTCAACAAATTCTTTACTTACACTTTGACATTTTGCATATAGTTTATTTAGATACGTGAAACAAAATTAATCAATCCCCCCGGAAAAGGCTTGTAAGAAGTCCAAATTAAAAAAAAATAATATTGGGATAATTTAAATTTTATCTGTTTGTCAACTGTTTAAAAATGTATGAAAACACGATTTTCTTCGTTGCAAGCTCGGCTAATGGTTATCGTACTTGTCTGACTGTATTTTGTTTTGTGTCGATCTCAGCGCTTGTATATTGTTTATTTAAAAGAAGTGAAATATTTAGAAAAATAATACTCGCCTAGACATGTCTAAATTTAACGTTATGTTTAATAACAACTGTATTTTTTTGTTTATAATGCACAAGAATTTAGCATTAATCAAAATATAATATTTATACGGTTTTTACGATGGGTAAATCTAGGGGCATCTCGTAGTATTACTATTAAAGTAAGTACATGTGTGAGACAATTCCCAAGTTATACATTCAACGAATTTTAGATCAACCTACTTACACGTACGTATATCGGTTATTCAGTTATGTGGAAACTTTTTTATCGGGTTTCATCCGGATAACGAGCTTCTAAGGGAACAGAATTTAAAACTTGGATCATTTCGTTCCTCGAATTTTCTCTGATTTAAAACTATTTTAAGAATGCGCATGTATGAATGGTTTACGTGACAGATTATTTATATTAAAAATAAATAAGTTTGAAAATATTTGTTAAATATCATATTTAGCTGGTCTTGTGGCAATCGTACTTATTTCACTGCCTTTAAGTTTTGCTTTTGCTCTCAGCTCAAGTATTGTATTTTTTACATAAATTGAGCTAATTTCTGTACTTCGATGCGTTTTTTTATGGTTTCAGAGTATTCTGTCTCAGCTGTCGCTATTTCTCTCTTACAATTACATTTAACTTCTATGTAATCCTGTCATTTTTAACTGGACTTATGTCGGTTGAATCTGCGCTACGCATGTTACCTTTGAGCAATAACAGCTGGATGAGTAGAACAAAACCACTGGGGGTGGGGATTTCTAGAGAAATTCAGAGTAGGAATATGGGTTCAATTGCTGTTTTGAACAATTCATTGGTTTCATTTGCGCAGGTTCAGCTGGAAGAGAGAAGATATTTCCCCATTCGGACTCTGTGATCCCTGATGGCTTCCAAGCCAACCTTTTGGCCATGACTAGTTGTTTTAAGCAGGCCGTCTTCAGTTTTGAGTCGAGAATTTGGGGCGATTCTTACAATTATCACAGTATGCTCAGTATTCCCGAGTAAACTGTGGGCATTCGTAGTAAAATCATCGGGAACTATGGTTACAAATAGATCTAGAAGTGAGACATATGCACCTTGCTTGTCTGGGACATGTGTCTGAAATGTAAATATCTGTAATAGTGAATGGGATATAGAGAAGCTATTTGTTGTGCTACCAACTGCATCTGTGTAAGTAGAGAACCCAAGTCAGTTACTTTGCTGGGCGTTAATGTCACCAAATACATGGACGTGTGCGCTAGTATCGCGGGAGAGTGCTATATCTATGCTGTCAGAGACTTTGTTTATTAGGGTACAGTCTAGAGTCGATGGAGAGCGGTAGAGACAACACAATGTTTAGTCTGAACATTGAAAAGTCTAGTCTTCTGATTCCAGGTTAGTTTCTCCTGTCAGGGGGAAGGTGTTAGGAATATAAACTCCAATTTCATGCATATGCCTGTCTGAGTCCTTGCAGCAGGATGGGAGATAACCAAGCATGTTAAAGTAGTTAGAGGGAAGGGTTAGTTGAGATAAGTTTCACTTAAACAAAGATTGTATACTTGGGGACCTTATTCAACATCATCTAAGTTAGTTCTAAGCCTGCGGACATTCGTAAATGGAAGCCTCATGGGAGGAGGATGTTTTTTTTTTTTTAGTTTTGTCCTGGTTTAAACGTAATTTTTGATTGAAATCTTATTTCATTTTATTTAATTTAAAAGTTTTAGTTAGGGTGAGTAAGGGGTACTGGACGAGTTGTTATACAGAATATAAGACATGCCATACAAGTATACCAACAGCTGTCTTTGACTACCGGGTTTGGGTCTCAGTAAAGCCCACCGGGGATGTGTGAAGGGTCCTTTTTCCATGCGTGACATGGCACTATAATCATCTCGATATAGTACAACTTTGATGGAGCACCCACTCTAAGCTCTACCAAAGAGTTAGGGCTCCTGTACTATCAGCAGGAAACAGCAGCCAGAAACTGTCAATCCGGTACCCTCAACCCATCAGACAAAAGTACGTTCAGTCCAACTGTACAGTAATATATGGAAATGAAGCACCATGAAGTGTCCAGTATAGTGGGATGGGATATGGCGAGAGATGGGAAACAAGGTCAACCCATGGGTGATTCTGTCTAGTCCCTGTGATAGCATATCTACGCCTGGCTAATAGGCAAAGAAGGAGTATGAAAGCCGGGTAATAGACAGAGCCTATATCATCCTTAATTTTACCAGCCCGTAATTTGTTTGAGTCACCAGCTCTAGGAAGGTTGTCGTTCAGGACTGAAGAGGCCTACTTACCCTATTTTAAGTTTCAGAGTTTTCTCTTCTCCTAGACGGAGACATGATGGAGGATGACCTGAGAATATCTACAGGTCCATCAAAACCGAGAGAGTTTGCCCCGGGCCTGGGTCCTAAACCTTGTATTTGTGCACCGCGCATGCGTAGTTAATGTTAAATTGTTATTTAGTAGGTTATATATATATATATATATATATATATATATATACATATATATCGGAAATTTACACTCCTCGACGTCGTTTAAAAAGGGCATTGCTATGCTTTCATTGTTAATGGAAGATGGGAGTGGTAGAAATTCATGCAATTCAAGCAATAAAATTTGCAAGAGCATGAGATAGAGAGAGAGAGAGAGAGAGAGGAGTTAATGCATTGTTCAGAATTGGCACAACTCGTAGTTCAATTCTTAACACCTACTCACACTTTAATATTATACTAGACCCAAGCTCACATGAGTAAAAAAATAAATAAATAAAAATAAAAATAAAAAAGGAAAAAAATAATAAAAAATATATATAAACAAAAGTGAAAGCCTCAAACCACATTATCTCCTAACAAGCCTCCTTACAATCATAGTTGCTTACACTGCATGAGCTCTACTCAACCCCTTTATCCACTAACAATGAAATAACAATATCCCTAATCCACTTTGAGGAGTGTAACTATTTAGCAGATATAACATCTACAAACTAACCAAATAACATTAACTAACCACGCGGGCTCGAAGAAATACCTGGATTAAAACCCAGGCGCGGAGCAAACCCTCTCAGTGGTGACGGACCCAGTAGATCTTTCCAGATCATCCGTCTAGGAGAAGGAAAACTCTGAAACTAAACCAAAGAGTAGGGAGGCCTCTTCAGTCTTGGATGACAACCTTCCTAGAGCTGGTGACTTAAACAAATTACCGGTTTGCAATACGTAAATTGCTTAAGGAGTAGATAGGTCCTGCCTATCGCCCGGCTTCCATACTCCTTCTTTGCCTGATAGTCAGGCGCAGAGATACTATCACAGTGATTCGACAGAAACACCCATTGGTAAATCCTGTTTCTTGTCTAGGGCAATGAACACCGTTTCCCCCACTCCCGACACACCCCACCCCTAAAGCTGGGCACTTGAGAATGCTTGAGTACCACATATGCCTGAGCAATTAAATTGGGTTGACCTTCCTCTGATGGGTTGAGGGTACCGGATTGACAGTTACTGGCTGCTGTTTCCGACTGGTAGTACAGGAGCCCTAACTCTTTGGTAGCGCTTAGAGCGGCTGCTCCATCAACAGTTTAATAATATCGGGATGTTTGCAGTGCCGTGGCGCGCATGGAAAGGGGCCCTGCACTCATCCCCGGTGGACTTTCCTGAGGCCACAGTCCTAGTTGATGGAGGGTCAGCTGATGGTCTACTTGTGATGCATGTGTGATATTCTGCATAACCTCCTGTTCGGCTTCCCCTAACCCAACTGAAACTCGTTAAAAAACATGATGACAGTACAATCTAAAAATAAGCTTAAACCAGGCTTAGGGTCAAACAAATCCAACTTGCCTCCTCCCTTGAGGCTTGCATTCACAAATATCCGTGGGCTTAGAACTAATTTAGCTGATGTTGAAGCATTTCTCCTAACAAATACCCCGGATATCTTAGCACTAAGTGAGACTAACCTACACTCCTCCATCCCCTCTAACTACTTTAACATGCCTGGATATCTCCCACTCTGCCGTAAGGACTCTGACAGACATATGCACGGACTTGGAGTCTACATTCGTAATACCCTTCCCTTGACTAGAGAAACAAACCTAGAAACGGATGATCAAGCCTTTATGTGCTTTAGACAAATCATGCAACACAACATTAGCTACTTTTACTTTCTCTACCGCTCTCCCTCGACCCAAGACTGCACCATAATAAACAAAGTATCCGACAGCATAGACACAGCACTCTCCTTCGACACTAGCGCCCAAGTACATGCATTTGGTGACTTTAATGTCCATCACAAAAACTGGCTTGGATTCTCTACTTATACAGATGCAGCAGGCAGCGCAACTCATAGCTTCTCTGTATCTCACTCCCTATCGCAAATTGTTACTTTTCCAACCCGCTTACTTGATTAGGAAGAACAACACGCATCAGTATTAGATCTGTTTTTGACCACAGTCCTGATGATTGAGTTACGAAAGCCGACAGCCCACTTGAGAACGCTGATCATGCGGTAATAATGGTTGAAATCGCCCTAAACTCTAGACCAAAACTGAAGAGCCAGTGCTCAAAACAACGAGATATTATAAAAAGGCTGACTGGGAAGCTATCAGAGATCTTATCAGAGACGCCCCATGGGGAAATATTTTTTCTCTTCCTGCTGAACAGTGTGCAACTGAGACCACTGAATGGTTCAAAACTGCAATCGAAGCGCATGTTCCCATGCGGAAATTCTATAGCAAGCCCCACTCTCCCCAATGGTTTACTTCGACTTGCGCAACTGCCATTGCTCAAAGGCAGCATGCATTCCGCAGGTTTAACCGACACAAGTCCAGTTCAAGCAGACAAAAGTATATAGAAGCTAGAAGTAACGTTAAGAAAGAAATAGCGACAGCTAAGAGGGAATTTACGGAAACCACTAAAAAACGCATCGAAGCACAAAAATTAGGAACTCGTGACTTCTGGAAAATCTACAACAGTGTAGTAAATAATAGGCAATCAACAATTCTCCCACTAACCAACAATCACGAGGTTCTTTGCTCAGCAACCGAGAAGGCTAACATGCTTGCCAGTCGGTTTACCTCCAACTCTACACTGGACCCTCTAAACCACCCCCTACCTGACTTTCCTATGCGGACAGACGCCACGCTAGACGATCTAATAATACCCCCTGCTCAGGTGCATGCTATCATAAAAAAACCTTGACACTTCCAAAGCATGTGGACCCGACCTCATCTCAGCTTTGCTATTAAAAAAGTGCTCAGCCGAAGTAGCTCCAGTTCTCTTCAAACTCTACAACAAATGCCTTAATGAATCTTGCTTTCCGAGCTGTTGGAAAACTGCTTCTGTGGTACCAGTATTCAAGAATTCTGGCGAAAGAACTGACCCATTAAATTATCGCCCTATTAGCCTCCTCCCACTTTTTGCCAAAATATTTGAGACCTTAATTAACCATGCTCTAGTCCAGCACCTTACCGATGCTAAAGTTCTGACCGACCATCAATATGGATTTAGACAAGCCCGTCCCACGGCAGACATCCTCACTGTAATCTCTGAACGCATATACCATTCACTGGACAAAAGGGGAGAGGGCAGAGCGGTAGCTCTAGATATATCTAAGGCTTTTGACAGGGTATGACATGAGGATCTCCTCAGGAAGATTAGATCTTACGGTATCACTGGTAGAATACTTAACATAATTAAATCCTTCTTAGATAAGAGAAAAATCCAGGTTGTCCTCGACGGTCGTACGTCTAAACAATATAACATAAATGCGGGAGTTCCCCAGGCATCTATCCTTGGTCCTCTGCTGTTCCTGATATTCATAAATGACCTCCCCGACAAAATTGTCTCTGAGAGGGGTATATATGCTGATGACACCACACTCTATAGCAGGCTCGACAGGAAAACAAATGAACATATATCTAAAGTAATGGCAGAAACACTAGAGGATGACCTCAAATCAGTAGTTGAATGGGGACAAAAATGGATGGTAACGTTCAATGCCACCAAGACAAAACTGGTTTCATTCAATAATTACAAGAAACCTTCTCTACCACCTATAGCAATGGCCAACAACTCTTTAGCTGAGAGTACGTCTTTCAAGCTCCTTGACCTAACGTTCACAGGAAACATGAGCTGGAACAATTACATCGAGGGCATTGCCAGGGCCGCTGCGAGGAAGGTGGGCTCTTTCTACCGTGCTGGAAAACTTCTAACACCCGAACGTATCCTGTACCTCTATAAGGCCACTATTCGCCCATGTATGGAGTATTGCTGTCATATTTGGGCCGGTGCATCGGCTACTAGTCTCTCACTCCTTGACAGGGTTCAAAAGAGAGTCGCAAATCTGATAGACCCTTAACTGGCATCTAAACTTCAGCCTCTGTCCCATCGTCGAAACGTTGCATCCCTCTGCCTGTTCTACAAGTATTATAATAGTGAATGCTCTGAAGAACTGCAAGCACTTGTGCCCCCACAACGTGAACACTCTCGACAGACCCGACAAGCTGCAAAATCCCACCCCACACTGTAGAGATCCCTAGATGTAAAAGATCTTTCTACTCCAGTAGTTTCTTCCCCAGAACTGCTAGACTTTGGAATTCCATTGCAGGTCACTGCTTCCCCAACTGTACTGACATGCATAAGTTCAAGTGCAACGTGAACCAACATCTCGCTGCCCTAATCCCTACATAGTACCCCAGTAGATGTTTCCCCTGATAGTAGCCCCCTACATTAAAGTGGCAATGTGCCTTGTTTGGGGTGAAAATGTAATAAAAAATATATATATTACATAAGGAATATGAATAACATGGTAAAGTATTCTTAACTTGATATTAGGAATTATTTATTCATTTATTATTATTAATAGAAGATGCTTTCAAAAACAAAAACAAAAACAAAACAAAGAGAAACAAAAAACGAAAAAAATCACCCCTCCAAAAATGTATGCTTTCAGGTGCTTTTTGATATTTCTTAAAAAAAAAAAAACTGAATAGCGCCTTCTGCCAAACAAAAGACACCTTTCTGGTAACTGCTTCCTGTTTTTGCATATAACAATATGTACACAAACAGACGCACACACACACACACACACACACACACACGCGCGCGCGCATACACACATTTATAAAAACGTTTGTGGAATTTATTAAGTAGGTGGAATTTCACAGAGTGAATGTGGTATTATGGTGATTGGGCCAGCCAAGAATATGCTTTAAATTTTTGGAGATCGTTTAGAAAAACCCAACTTGTGCACAATCTTAGTTATTCATTCGATACACTTACGGTAGATTAATGTTTTATTTAATGTATAGGAAACAGATTCGCGAGCAGACATCTTTTTGGAAACAAATTGGTTTTCTAAATTTTTTCTTTCGGTTGGTGTTATTATTTATTGCACAGTTCTTAATTTTTTGATTAACTCCAAAGGCACATCCCCCACCCAAAAGCTTTTGAAAACTTTTCTAGTCGTTTAAACCGTTTTTAAGGCAAAAAAGACAAACATTCGAAAACTAAGTCCAAAGTAAAGGGTTTAAGGAGAAAAACAAAACAAGCAAAACAGTTTTTTTTCTGGCAAATTTCAATGAAAAAATAAAGTAATTTTGCGATGGGTTTGTCAGCGACCCTTAAAACATTTAAATGACCAAATTGTATTGATCGGTAGGTTGTTGTAGATAACGTAAAAATTTTCCAATATGTTTTATGTTATTTACGCAAGATTAGTATAACCTATTTTGTTTTTATTTTGTAAATTCTATAACTGTGTGTGGGGGTGGGGGTTGATTGTGTGCATGCGTTCATTTCGGTATGAAGCAGGGGAAGAAAATGAAAGAAAAGTGAGAAAAATAAATATCAGTATGAATAGCGACTCTCTCCCTACGCTTCAAAATCTAAGACAGAGTCAACTCCAAGCTAACAAAAACTACTCTTCGCACATAACACCTTATTTTTTCCTCGCTCTCTCTCTCTTTCTCCAACTCTCTCTTACTCTCTTTAAATCTAGCAAGCAGTCAGGCTGATGCTGTTAGAAATAAAGAGTAGTAGCAGTAATAGTTATTAAGTATGTAATATGAATAGCTGCCCGAATAGTTGTCAGCAAGTAACATTTTCTTTGTGGAGAAGTTACTTGCTCGACAAATATATATCTTTATCATCTTGCCTCTTGTCCTCGCTCACCTCTCTCTCTTCCTCTCTCTTTATCTCTCTTTCTCTCTTTAATTCTAGCAAGCAGTTCGTCTGCCACTGTTAGAAATAAAGAGTAGAGGTAGTTCAGAGGACATTTATTATTATTATTATTTAATATTATGTTATAGTAGTAAGGAACGATTTTGTAAACAATATTTTTTTAATCGATATTATATCAAATTATATAAAAAAAATATAAAATAACATTTGAAATGAAACAGAAGAAAATGAGGATTATTATTTTCACTTTTCCAAAGAATACCATTCAATATTTTGCGAGGAAATTAAAAATTTGTTTCATCAAGCGCTACCTACGGTTTCATTACTAAATAGTAGGTTGCAAGTAAGATGTTGTGTATGGAGCAGTGGAGCACTTACTTGCTTGAGTAATAAGGGAAGAACAACTACTGATCATCGAGAATAATAATTTCGAGTACACTCAGTATAAGTATATGCGACACAATATACCATTAGTGATTTTGTAGTTTATTTTTTATCAGTATGTATAGTGTAATAAAAACATATTTTATATAAAAAAAAAGTTGCGTAGTGATAAAGTGATTCCAGTAGATTATAATTCCTCGATTCTCAGTTGACCAGACGTAGGCTATTGTGTAAGTTTGCTGGGTAAATGTATCAGTCCTGGGAAGTGCATATAATGCGAACTCAAAAGCTTTATAATTTATACGAGAAAACGGATTTTTTTTTCCAAAATCGGCGGAAAATCTCATGCCGTGATTTTCAGACAAATTGCTATTATATGCATTTCTTGAATCATACGGCATCTTCTTTAGTGGAAATAAATATACAATACTTGCGTAATTTCAAATGAAACAAGATAAGGATACATTTCGAGGACCATCTAATAGACGATGGTAGTGCATATTTTCCTTAACTTGTTCAGTTAACTTTACTAGCTGTTTACTGTGCGCAAATTATGTACAAACCCAATTATTCAAATACTTAAAAAAATAAATGTTTGACATAATTTTATATTATGACATGGCAACATCAGGTAACGTTGCTGATAGTTAATTTAAAACATCGACAATTATTATTTAAAATTTACATGTAAGAAAATGAACCTATTTTTTCATGGCGTATGTTGTAAAAGGTATACAGAGAAAATATTTGAAACAAAGCAATGTTTAGTAAAATACGTAGGTTTAATTTAGAACAATGAAAATAAAAAAAATGTGGTGGACACAAGTAGAATAGGTTTCAAACTTGGGCCTAAAGACAATAAATTCTGCCAGAAGATGCGACAAAAGCTTATATGCTGGGTCTTTGTGTGGTCGAGTGACAAACACAAAGATATATTCATATATAAAAGAGAGTTAAAAAAAGAGAAGAGATAGTGCACAAAAAATATGCATATATAACAAAAGACGACATGAAAGGGTTAAAGCATTTGTCAGTTTCACATATTTATTTGTTGGCAAGATGCATAACTCCCGCAAAAGATGTTTCGTCAATTTGTTGTCAAGAGAAATGAGTGTTATTTAATGTTATGTCTAGTTGAACTGTAGGGATGTATAATGTATATGTAAGCATCTGTGAACATAAGACGAAACAAAGGAATTGTACTGTATATACAACTAATCTTATATCAAGCACCTTGAATACACACACACACACACACACACACCCACACACACACACACACACACACACACATATATATATATATATATATACAGAGAGAGAGAGAGAGAGAGAGAGAGACGCACGCATTACCACGTAGTATATTAAAACGTAACGCATTCTTTCTAGTGTTGTAATGCTATACAGAAAGTCCCGAAATATTGCAATAATGTTATTTACGATAAGCAAAACATGATGAATGGGAAAAATAAACAAAAAGTATAGTCAAAAATAGGTTTAGAATTGTGTTTTAGCAAATATTTTTACATAACCTATAAAAACATATAAAATTATAAAACTTGTTCACAATACGAATTGTTTTAACGCCAGTTTAGCATGCTTATAATAACAGAGAGGTTGAGCTTTAAAATTTGTGGGAGGTATCTCAGTTTCTTTGTCAGAATGTGGCAACCGTATTAAACAAAGGAATACTTAACATATACGCATTAACAATGGTAAAATTGAGTGCGAGGTTCTCAAGAGGTTTCCCTGGGAGAGTTCGTCTCGCGCGTTCTGCTAGCTTAAAGACGCAGGGAGTAAAGGTGTACGAAATCGAGAGAAAACAACAACACAGGGAACATAGTGAAAACGTTGGAAATGTAAGCTACGCCAAAATAAAGAATGTATTATGTTGTTATTACATGGAACTTAAGGATATTAAATTGCAATATTCCAAGCAGCTATCAACTTTTGGAGAATAATGAGAACCATAAAGAAAGGAAGTTCCCCCTTTATGTAATGGATAAACAGAATTATTTGATACGCTTTTATCTATGACCGGTCTTCTGCAACGTTTTGAAAGACACGCACACACATGTATCTACAAAATGTCACCGAGTGTGTATTTTATCCATATATTGAAGATAAGCGGTCGGTATATATATCACCTTTAAAGAAATAAATTTAATGTTACTATCCCTACATACACATACGATGTGGTGTATTTTCCATATGTTGTAAGAAATGCATACATAAGCTTAGACGGCAAACCCATTATGAAACATTTGCACATTTTAGATACAGCTCCTATGCATATTATGTTATACGTTTCATATAACCGTTTATTTATACGCCCGTTATTTAACAATGTATGTCCGTAAAAGTTCTAGACGCGTAATCTGATAGTGGTTGAGGAATTAAATCAAAAATCACTGGTGGGAACAAAGTAGACTTTTCGAATCCTCCCGTCAATATCTCATGAATTTTGTAAATTGCAAAATAGAAAGTTACTGTCTCCAACATTCGAAGGTACGCGACATACCATTAAAGGGATAGGAATACCTGTTGCACAATGAACATTTTTAGATATAAAATAATTGCTTTACTCTTGTAACCTACACATGGACCATATTTCATATTTTGGATCATGTTTATACGGGAATATGTACAGAGTTAATAACATGTCAGTTACACTATGTTTAAATTAGTGTATGCGAGCAGAATAATTTACACAGAAAACAGGGACGGTGTTTTGAATCTAGAATTTCTCTTCAACTTCTTGTTTGATTAAAAAAAAGTGCAAGCATTTATGGACCACTCACGTTACTGAGGAGAGTTTTGCCATTTAGGCGGCGGCTACGTATGTCAATGGTGCACACTTGCAATCAGTCTATAAGATCAACTTTTATTTAAATAACTTGATTATACGCTGTAGCCGATCATTACTAGATTTAGTAAGTCTTTGTCGTTATCCTAATTATAGTAATAGATGTTTTATCTGGATATCTTGAGAAGACAAATATCGCAATCGTTTTACTTTTGGTTATTTATTTTTATTATTTTAATCGCCTAGTGAGCGTATTCCGAAATAAATGTGCCTTCTTTTATTTTCAGATCAAAACTGTGCCATATCTTGTTCAACAATGCGTCATACCTTTCCGAAGTGAGAAGAATGTATGTTGCATTTCCTGTAAAGATTTTCTTAGTCCTAATATGGCACACTACCCGTTGTATGTAAAGTTAGATTCCAGACCCAATTTGCAAGGGTATCAGAAGGGGAGTTGTCTAACACAAAATCTGGTGGTATTTAGATATTTGTATTGATAGTCCAAGATACTTGGGTAAAGGAGGTAGATAGATAGAGCTCGTCGGAGCACGGCCCATTAAACTAAAGTTTCAATTCGCCCAACCATCATTCGAGCAAAATACTGTCACTTTTCTCTATTTCAGTATATAGGTTAAGCTCCAATGCTCCTAACTAATGAAAACGAGAAATAAATTGCTCAAGCAAGATAAATTTCTAAATTCAACAAGGATGGGAATTTATTATTTATATGTTTCAAGTAAGAACTTTATTTAAAGCAAACAAAGTAAATGAATAAATAAATATATATCTATATATATATATATATATATATATATATATATATATATATATATATATATATATATATATAAACTAAAATTAACACATCATATGCGCATGTGCTTGGAATATGAAAGATAAATTCTATCTTCTATAAATAGACATAATCACGCACTATATCCGAACAAGGAAACTACCCTCTACACTTCCACCTAAAATATAGTCACTCGTGTTGGAACGCAAAACATCAAAAACAAGGCGATAAGTGTTAATTTTTTTAATACATTTTAATCTTAATAGCATTAATATGGGAAGGGGAAACGATTTTCAAATATCGTCATGAATTGGAAATGGAGCACGGACTCATATTAAGTCGACATTAATAAGTCCCTCTTACTTTTTTTTAAAATGGTGGGTAGATAATGCACTGTCGCTGCGTTATCGGCAGCTCGAATAACTCTTGCGTCTCCTTATTTCTCCCTAAAACTTCATTTCCAATGAGTGATTTTTTTGACAAAGGGTGAAGAAAAAGCTGCTTTCCAGGTCGGCAGTACTTCGTGAACAGTAGCATGAGATGTAAGACATTTTCTGCTTCTATGTCTATCCTTGTGGCCATGTCACAAGTAAGGGTGCTGTAGGTAAACATTTCACCTGGGCTGACGTTACCTGCCTGATAGTCAAGGACGCGAAGCTTGGATTAACCACTAAGGAGGTTGTCCTATCAGCAGGTTCATAGTACTGGGGCTGCTGTATTGCCATTTGGTGAATGAATTTTGGACTATTCAGTAGTTTCTGGTGGGGCCTCTCGAGACCATACTAGTGGATAATTGTTACAGCTTTACCTTATCATGTGCAACAAAAAATCCTGTCTTTTTCTCCCTTACTTTCTCTCTTTATCCTTCTCTGACCAGCTCTATCACCTGTTTCACCAATCCCAAAACCCACACATGAAATATCTCCAGAAAAATACAGGAATACATCTAGAACCCCATCCTCCAACGTAGACCCCTACTATCATGTCTCCTTCTCCAACATCAAGGGTCTACATTTAAAACTTCGAGGGGTTAAAACCCAAGTACAGGAGATAAAACCGGACATTTTCTTCCTAGGCGAAACTGGCATAGGACCGAAACTTCCCTAGATAAGTTCATAATTAAAGGATACTCTAACTTAGCATCTAAATCTGACCCCCGAGATCATCATGGGCATGGGATACACGCCTAAATTAAAGCAGATTTCCGTGTGGAAGGAATATCTCCAGAGAAGACCCTAATTTACCTTATATGTGCTTCTGGCTTTCAGTTGCTAACACCACTGCATTTATATTTTCCCTCTATCCTCCCCACAAGAATGGGGTTACTATCTGTAAGAGTATATCTGGGAATATTGACCATATCCTGTCTGCTGATCCTTCGGCTAACATTCACATTTGTGGTTACTTAAATGTCCACAATGTGAAATGCCAGACCCACTCAAACAAAACAGATTATGAGGGGGGTTCTGTCATGCTTTCGCCATTGCCTATTACCTCACTCAGATTGTCCAGGACCCCCCCCCGTGTGCCCGATGCTACCGGTTAGTATGCAAGCCTTCTAAACATTTTTCTCACAACTTCCCCTGAGCTATGTTTTGTTCCGTTCTGTCTCCTCTGGGATCTTCCAACCACTCGATTGTATAAGTTAAGATAAAAATGAAATGTAATAAGTCTTCAGGCGTACCTCTCCACCGTACTATATATCGCTACTCTATGGCTGACTGTGACAGCTTCCGCACATTTATATCTGATCTACCTCCATGTTTAAAAAGTACCAGCCCTGATCAAATGGATAATTGTGGGAAGAAACCGATTCATACCATACAAAAAAATCCAACAAAAACCTAGTAGCCACCCATTCTTATCCTCGGAATGTGCTGCTGCCATCGCGTACAGAAATCACGTTTTCCATATGTACTGAGACTAAAGCTGCTTTCAGTACTACCAGCAATAACTGTAAAAGAGTAATAAAACATGCAAGAGAGCTATATACTCAATCCGTGAAATCCAAAGTAGCTGAGCAGCGGCTTGGTTCCTACCAGTTTTGGAAAATAGAAACAGGATCCTAAACAGAAGTGTGCGTTTTATCCCAACCATTATCAAAGGGATTGAGTGCACCTTGTCAGCATCAGATAAGGCAACCTCTTTGCCAAGAAATTATCAGCTAATTCTACCTCATGCGAGGTAAACAACTCGTATTTCCTCCTATAACAGACACCACGTTATACAATAATTGATTCCAGTAAAGCAACTGTCCTTGACGGCATTCCAATTATAGTGTTAAAAAAGCTTTAACCAGAACTTCCCCCATATTCACAAAACTGTTTAAGCGTTGCCTTAAGAGGAAGTACTTCCCATCTCACTAGAAAA
Organism: Euprymna scolopes; assembly: GCF_053919585.1. Taxonomy (NCBI): domain Eukaryota; kingdom Metazoa; phylum Mollusca; class Cephalopoda; order Sepiida; family Sepiolidae; genus Euprymna; species Euprymna scolopes. The sequence goes on along the minus strand of NC_136489.1, from coordinate 61,589,111 downwards.
TCTCATCAGTATGCTCCGTATTTAAAAATTCAGGTGGTGTCATCTCCCTCTCATATAGACCAATAAGTTTCCGGTGTGTCATGAGTAAGATGCTGGAATCCATATTAAATAAAGAAGTAGTCAACCACCTCAGCACAAATAATCTTCTTAGTGACACGCAACATGGTTTCCGTTATGCTAGATATACATCAGTTATGTGAACGGTTATATCTCACAGGATTAATTAATCTCTCAACAAAGACTTCTATTCTAGGTCAATTGCTCTTGACATATCAACGACCTTCGATAAGATATAGCATAAAAGGTCTACTTCACAAGATTTCCAGTTACTGTATAACTGGAAATGTTTTCTCAATTATCAAATCGTTTCCCTCTGATAGTTTCATAAGAGTAGTGGTTGATGGGTAGAAATCAAAGGCCCACAGTATTAATGTTGGAATCCCTCAGGGGTTAATTTTGGACCCAAATCTCTTAGTGATCTAAATCAATGATCGCCCAAAACACATACTTAAATCTTTGATATCTATGCTGAGTACACGGCCGTCTGTGGTAACACATCAAAGTCTGTAAATGTCAAAGTTCTTTCTGATTCTCTCAGCTCTGATCTTGAGAGCGTGGTGTAGTGGGAGATGAGGTGGCTGATTACTTTTAATGCATCTCTAGGAAAACTTCTAGTCTTACATCACCAACGCTGTAATCCCCATCTGTATTCAATTTAAATGGATTGCGCTCGTCTTGGGGAGGCTCCCTGTTTTGAACAGCTTTTGGGATTGTTCTTTACTTCTGATCTGAAATGGAACACATACATAAAGTATGTTGCCATGGTCGCTTGAAAAATGGTAGGATTCTTCTACCGCTCCAGAAGATATCTCATTGCTGATGCATTCTCTAATTATATACGGGTCAGGTACCTCCAAGAATGGAGTGTTTTTGCCTATTGTGCATGAGCTGCTAAGAAACAGCCTATTCTGCCTTTGTGACGAAATCAATCTGAGAGAACAATTTGCCCTCGTTGGGGAGCTGTACATCCCCCACGGGCCCGAACATGCCCGAATAATTATGCTAAGAAAGTTTTAGTTGATCCCGTGTAGCGACAGATAACCCGAGGAAATAGAGAATATAAATATATATTCTATTTCATTGTAAAAATAGATATTATTTGAAATCAGAGAAATATATTTTGCGGTAAAAATTGATGACAGTAAACCTGGAGCATAATACTGGCTGGCCTTGGTGAACTCAAAGCCAGATGTCGGACTGACGGGTGACCTTAGGTGTCATGGGATTTTAATATATCTGTAAATCTCAGATCGCAAAATGGGTGGATTGCACACCCGCAAAATCTGGGGTTTCTCGATTCCGTGGCGTGATCTGAATGGCCAAGGAGACTTCCAACACCGACCATACACCACTATTAATAGCAAGTCTCACGCGGAAATTCGCCAGTTCCGAAGCAGTTTCCGCAATAATTGTGCGTGAAACTCGAGGTAACCCGCCGTCACCTGGAGACGTGACTCCTCTTCCTCTTCCTCCTCCTCCGCCGGTCTGACGCTGTCTGTAAAGAGATTTTAGACTTTGAAAAACTTACTAGAACTGACGATATTTGTAAACAACGTTGTACATACGTTTGTGAAATAATTCTGTAGAATAGAATGCACGTGTCTGTTTTTCTTTCTGCCTGCGAGTTCGATATTCGCTTTCATCATACAGGATTCCATGTAACAACCCTAGAGAAGGAGCAGACGACCCGAACCGAGTTTGCAGACAAAAAGGGATCCTAGCCGAGCTTAATCAGTGCGGGGTTAAACCATGACACAGTACAAAATAGACTTCGTGACTTGGTGGGAGATGCCCTGTCCTCTTCCCTTTAAACTCTCTCCCACAGAAGAGACCTTGCCAGCGAGTCTTTGTTTTATCGTTATTTCCATCGGAAGTGCTCATCTGCGCTCAAATCTCTGGTACCCCTTCGTCAATATTTCACGAAAAACATCCGCCTAGCTCAAACCACTGTCAATAATTTCTGCACTCCTTATCTGTGCCTAAATCAAAGCGTATATTTCATGAACAAAGCTTCTTACTTAGACGTGCCCGCTTGTGGAACTCTACTCCGTTTGTCTGTTTCCAACCAGATTACAACTTGGATCTCTTGAAGTCCAACATAAACAAATTCCTGATAAACCGCCCCTCTTAAGTAAGAACTTTATCAAATATACATTACTAATGATTAGTACAGTAGTACACACAATAACTTTATCACAAGTGGCTTCCGGTCCTTTATATGTGGTGACTACCAATGTATATATATATATATATATATATATATATATATATATATATATATATATATATATATATATCAATATTTTAACTCGCTTGTGTGTGTGGCTACATACATAACGCGACACAACATGCGGTAAATATCGATATGCGATGCATATGGTAAATAGAAACAAATATGTGTTATACAACTCTTAAATTTTAAATAGCAACATAGATAATGTAGTAGAAATTGCGTACCTGTGTAAAATTAAGATCGTTATTCTTTTTCAGAGCTCAAGATTTTTAATTTCAATTTATTGTCTTTCTTGACAAGTGATAAAGTCAACGTTGCATGTTGATAAAGCATGGCCAATTCCTTTTCCAGTATTGATTTTCTTGTATATAGGAACTTACTATTCTTTATCCATATAAGAATTTCGTTCCAGTTTAAGTGCTCGAATGAGTTCTTACCCTGTTTTATCGTGTGGCATTTCCATGGGGAGAATTATTTAGCTAAAGTACCGGTAATTTTTATGAGGATATTCAATACGGAAAAACTCACATTTGATTACTTGTAGAACATTATTTCCAATCTAGAAGATTTTGTCAAAATATCATTGTATAGTCACCTCATTTTGTAATCTAATGTTCAACAACAGTAACCCATTCGAATGATGTGCAGCTTAAGTGAATTTTCCTACAGTACCATGAAACAAGAATTAAGAAATATTATTGGAAATATAAACAGAAAGCAGCTAGCTTGAAACAAATTAAAGCAAATTTAAAAAAATAAACTTTTAAAAATGACTCTTTAAGGACTCGAAATGTAATCTCTCCCACAGGTGTGAACGAGTCCTTATAGAGCTCTTAGGTTGCAACAAGTGGAACAGTATTTTAATATATTGACCAGTTTTCAATTAATCAATGTTTTGCAAAGTGCTTACTTTTACCTTATAAACAATACGTTTTAGATTTTGGCTGATATTAAACGGCTTTAAATAATTATGAAATTGATACTAAAAAAAGATATAGTTTCCTTACCTCAATTATACTCTCCATACATAATCATCACACTTGTGCATATCTTAATACTCGTTAATATCTAAATCACTCTCATGATCGGATTCTTCGAGTTTAGTTTTGGTGAATATTCATATCTCTTTTATTTATGCGATAAAAGAAAATGCTGTTTCTCCCATAAAATCGTATAGTTTGGCTTTTTACTTAATTAAACTTAAAGGACGGCGTTGCACTGCAATATTAATTACGAATGCCATTTAAGTAGACGTATGTATTAAGCAAGATGGCATACATTATGTATATCAGACTACAAAATAATTACATTTATATAGTATTGACCGTTTATTATGAGAATATTTTTTCGGGATTCTAACAAATTTTATTTAATCAACGTAATTACAAAGTGACGAAGGAATAAAATAGGGAGCTGATTTATGTTATAAGAACTCATCTGTTTCTAATGAAAAAATATCTAATAAACACTTCAATGTCTGCTTCTTTTTCTTAATATAAAACTTCTTGAAAATACACGTTGAAAAACATGTTCTCGTAGAGTCATAGCCGCCACCATTCATTTTTAATAGTCAGTGATAAAATGCTTTTTTCCAATTGAAACACCAGACAACATATGTGATCTTATTCGGGCACTCCCGACATTTACATTAACTGGCAAATTTAGAAACGCTATGTAAAAAAAATAACAATATTAATCAGATACAATGTAAAAAGTAGAAAATAAATATTAGAATGGCAAACCTTCAGTAAATATTTATATTTTTAATAATGTTTTGAAAGATTTTGCGTGTAAGTTTTTTTGTCATGTAAAAATGATATTATACTATTTTAAAATCCATATAAAGGATGTTATATTTTTTTTCGTTTGTGATGTGAACCCAAGGTTTGGATAACGGAAAGAAAACACGGAACACAGATTACGTTTAAGAAAGACGTATTCACC
>NC_136489.1:61574874-61579874 GCF_053919585.1 Euprymna scolopes | reverse complement strand
AAGTTAAGCATGTTTTTTTTTTAATTTTAGTAGTGAAAATATCCAAGTTATCTATTAGTAAAGTTATATTTATGCATATACTGTATAAGTATGCTATCAGGAAAGTAATAAAAATGAACTCTGCTTTAATATTTAGATCGTTTATCGCATTGATTGAACTGCACGTATACATTTGAATATTATCGAGAATGGTTAACCATACATTAGTTATAATATTATATTCACATATATTATAAGGGGCTAATGAGATTTAACATTATTTAATATGTATTCTTGGCCAGCAGTTTCATAAATTATAGAGCGATATGGAATCTTGGGATAATATTAATCTTTATAATGCAGCGCATAATGTATATATAACATAGCTAGTTTTCCTACATGAGTGGTTACTTTTCACCGTCTTATTCCTGGAATATTGATAGTAAATCATCGATTGTAAATTCTTATTTAAAAAAAAAATGTATTTAAACGAGCTCTAAAGAATTAGCCTAAAATAGATGCTCATGTTTAATTGATTTTAACGTGCATACAAACGTTACATAATTACCTTACATTCGATAAAATGATCAAATTACAGGAAAATTTTTCATCATTTCACTTATTTCTTATTGATATTATGAAAATAAGTTTTTTTATTGATTGGGGTTTATATAATCAATACATATATTATATAATCACTGTATGTATGGGCACATTATTTCATATAAGATAATTGTAAGGCAACGCATTAATAACAAGAATAAATAAAATCGTTGCATGTTTTCTTTAAATAAAGTAAAAATGTTGTGATGCGTTTTTATTTATATACTAGCCCTGATGGTATTCCAATTATAGTACTCAAAAAACTTCAACTTGAATTAGCGCCCATACTTACAAAACTGTTTAAACGTTGTCTTAAGGAGAATAGTTTCCCATCTCCCTGGAAAATCTTATCAGTATGCCCTGTATTTAAGAATTCAGGTGATCGCTCATCCCCCTCTCAGTACATGCCAATAAGTCTCCTCTGCGTCATGAGTAAGTTGCTAGAATCTGTGTTAAATACAGAAGTAATCAAACATCTCAACAAAAATAACCTTCTTAGTGACACTCAATATGGTTTCCGTTCTGCTAGATCTACAGCAGATGTCCTTACAGTTATATCGCATAGGATTAGCAAATCTCTCGACGGTGGCAATCTTTCTAGGGCAATTGCTCTTGACATATCTAAAGCCTTTGATAGGGTATGGCATAAAGGTTTACTTCATAAGATCGCTAGCTATGGTATAGCTGGAAAAGTCTTCTCAATTATTAAATCATTTCTTTCTGATAGGTTCATAAGAGTAGTAGTTGAGGGGCAAAAATCAGAAGCTCACAGTATTAATGCCGGTGTCCCTCAGGGATCCATCCTGGGCCCAACTCTTTTCCTGATCTACATTAATGATCTTCCAAATCATATCCTTACATCATTTGTAGACATTTATGCTGACGACACTACCATGAGCACGTAGTACAATGGGGAAAGGAGTGGCTGGTTACTTTTAATGCATCTAAAACCAAGCTTCTCTCTTTACATCATCAACATTCTAATTCACATTTGTCATCAATTGAAATGAATGGCTCTCGTCTTCAGGAGGCCTCAAGTTTTGACAAGCTTCTGGGCTTGACCATTACTCCTGATCTTAAATGGAACACGTATATCAAATCTGTTGCCAAGGCCGCTGGAAAAATGGTGGGATCTTTCTATCGATCCAGTAGATATCTCACTGCTGATGCTATTCTCTACCTATATAAGAGCCAGGTACGTCCAAGGATGGAATACTGTTGCCACATCTGGGCAGGAGCTGCTAGAAAGGACTTGTCCTGCCTTGATAGAGTTCAAAATAGACTTCGTAGCCTCGTAGGAGATGTCCTTTTCTCCTCCTTGCAACCTCTATCTCACAGAAGAGATGTTGCGAGTTTGTCTCTGATGTATCGTTATTTTCATGGAAAGTGTTCAACTGAGCTTCAATCTATGGTCCCCCGATCGCCAAACTTTCACAAGAAACACTCGTCTAGCTGTAAACACTATCAATAATTTCCCCCACTCTTTATCTGTGCCTAAACCTAAACGTAGATTCCATGAACAAAGCTTCTTTCTTAGAACTGCACGCCTGTGGAATTGTCTTCCGTTTTCCTGCTTTCCGGCTGACTACAATATGGTTGTGTTCAAGTCTAAAGTAAATAAGTTCTTGATGAACCGTTCCATATAAGTTATTAAATTTACCAAATTTTCATTACTAATGATTACTATATTGAACAATTTCTACTGTACACTCTTTAACCCTTATCCTTGAGTGGCCTCTGGGCCTTGATAATGTGGTGATGCCTTTGTAAAAAAAAAAAAAAAATTTCGATTAAACATGTTGTATCTAATTGATCTAAATATAAAGAATGTTTAAATAACACGTTTATTTGTAAAGTTTTATTAGGATAGAGTGAGAGAGAAGGGGAAGTATATACCAACATTACAAATTACATCAAAAGTGGTATAAAAATTAAAACCCAACGAGCAAAGTTAAATGTGATTGAAAATTCACGCCATTGTTTTGTTGATATCATTGATCATATCGGGCAAACAATTTTAAAAATAAAAGAAAACGGATCCGAAAAAAAATACTAATTGTTTTAAATTAACTTTAATCGCCGTGTTTTCAATCCGGAGAGAAATGTCTCGAAGGAGAAACAATTATGGTAGTAATTATCAAAAAATCGTCGATCGGAACTAGTTTTCGTAATTTCCTTTGTGTTCGTTTTAAGAACATTAATTAGGTCGATCTGCTCAGCACGCACGCATATGATTGTACAAATGTCTCAGCAAGAGTAAATACTTCCTGTCTGTTTTTTTTCTGCGATGATATTTGCTACAATCAAATGTAAATTCGAATGAGTGATTAAATAAAAGCTATGACATTCATATAAATAAAAACACACGTACGAAAGGTGGGCGTCCATATTTGAAAGCACATGTTTAACATTCGAGGTTAGATATTTTTTGATATCATTTTCATAACATATTTTCTAGATGTTTACTTTGACTTTGAAATGTTTATATTCAGAAAATTCTCTATACCACGTATTGATGTGAGCATTTGAGCGATCGCCAATTTATTTAAACAAGTCCATATCCGCGTTTCTGTAAAATGAATCTATTGGAAAATAATAAAGATTTTACTAGATAAGAAACAATAAAATTCATTTAGTTTAATGTAACAAATAATAAAACATTATTTAATAAAAAAAAATCGTATCTTTCACTTGAAACCGTGCGATGAAATTTTCGAAAATAATACCTTCTATTATTTATTCTATTTTATGGACCAGAGGTGATGCAAAATGCATTCCTATAGTTAATGAACTGATGCGTTAATGATTTTTATAAACAAGTTTCCGCTGAAGATATCAGCGATCCAAGTTGCTTAGGACATACTCCCTGTTATGAACTTGTTTTAAAATATGATATAAGTTATTGAGTTCATTCATACAGAAAGGAATAGACGGATAAACAAATAAAATGTTTTCTAGATTGATGCAGTTAATTTTCGCAAAATAAGATGGGTTCTGGGATTTTCAATTCAGGACAAAGTTGAATTGAATAATAACTCAATCTATCTATTAGTTAAACATGTATATTTTTAGATTTTTAGTAGTTAAAACTTCCAGGAAAATATTTAATAAAGTCATATATATATATATATATATATATATATATATATATATATATATATATATATATATATATATATATATGTACCCATAATTTATTTTTCAAGGGATCATCACTTATGGGTATTATAGTAAATTCGAGAGCGAGTTGATGCAGTGATTGCAAGTGATTAAATGACTTACTGACTAGATGGTTTTCTAACGAATGATAAAAAATATTTTTTGTATAGTTGTAAAGATTAAAAACTTCAAGACTGTATATATATATATATATATATATATATATATATATATATATATATATATATATATATATACACTTCATATGTAATATGGCAGGAAAGTAATGCAAGCACTTCTGATTAGATTTATAAATCGTTTATATCGTTGATGTAAACGTTTTAATATTATCAAGAACGGTTATTCAATATTCACATGTACTGGTTAGAATTATATATTCTAATATGTATAAAGCTCCCTCAGATGATGTAAAACAGAGACATCCGAGTAGACAAGCAAGAATGCATTTAGAATAGAGGTTATTATGTAATAAATACATTCTAGAGTACAACATGTGACTTATTTCAATAGTAGTACATTAGTTTTTTAATCTATTCAGCCTTTTAGATTTCGGATTGATATAAGAAGGCCACTTTCTTGTAAAATACCCTAAATTACAAATAGATAAACCGAAATAATAATAGAATTGACACATAGTCAGTTGTATGTGGACTAAGGTTACAAGAGCTACGTTAATAAAAATTAACACTTTAATTAAAATTTGGGAAAAAATAATGATTGGTCAAGTGTAAAAATCTTTACTATTGAAATGGAAGCAAACCAGAGAACCTAAGTGGCAAACATTGCGATATAAATATTATACAGAAATGAACACAACAAAGGATCGGACTCTCCTTTAGTCTTCTTTTCGGATAAGGTAGCAATAAAAGATGTTTAATATATATTGCTCATTCCAATTCTCTGTGTAGTATTATTTGGTTAATTAGAAGCATGTCATGTGCAAATTTGAAGATAAAACCACTATGCTTTTAGTGTTCTCGCATTACAGCTATAGCTAATGTTTGGATTTTTCAAAAGAATAACAAAATAACAAAGGATTTGTTTTCAAGCAGATACGCGGATCAATAAATCACAATGGTTATAATGTAGATTCGTTAGCTGTATATGTGATAATGTGTTGGTCGATACTCACTAACTATAACAAATTCTCAAAGCTATCTAATCTAAGAGTCTTAAACATTTCGAGACAACCTATGTATTATGTAACTTTTCTTTCGTTTAATTTGCTATCTTCTGTT